>NC_042619.1:5838435-5981250 GCF_901001135.1 Rhinatrema bivittatum | reverse complement strand
CACCATCCTTGAGGAAAGGAGTGACTCTCCACAGTATATCATTGACCCAGCCAGGATTTCTCTTGACTGCACTAGTGTATCTCAGCAAGGACGAGTAGTAGTACCTCGACGAGACCGAAGGAAGGTTCTGGAGTGGGCTCACGACTCCCTTACAGGAGGTCATGCCGGCCGAGTAAGAACTCTCACTCTCTTGAATCGATTCTACTGGTGGCCTCGAGTACGTCAGGACGTTCAGGAATACGTGGCATCTTGCCCAGTATGTGCCAGGCAAAAGCCACTTTCGGGTTGACCTTGGGGTCTGCTACAACCGTTACCCATTGCCACAGAACCATGGACACATATTGCCACAGACTTTGTGGTAGATCTCCCTCCTTCAGAGGGTAAGACTGTAATTTGGGTTATTGTGGACCGTTTTTCTAAAATGGTACATCTCGTACCACTGGACAAACTGCCTTCTGCACCTGAGTTAGCACAGCTGTTCGTACAACACATCTTTCGAGTCCATGGTCTTCCACAAAGTATAGTCTCTGACCGTGGACCTCAGTTTACAGCTCGCTATTGGCGAGCCCTTTGCAAACAGTTCGGGGTTCAGTTAAATTTCTCCACCGCTTTTCACCCCCAAAGTAATGGACAGACGGAAAGAATGAATCGGTCTCTCAAGTCTTTTCTCCGCAGTTTCATTTCTGAGAAAAGAGATAATTGGGTGGCGTTGTTGCCTTGGGCAGAATTTGCATATAATAACCATGAACACTCTGTCACGGGCCAATCACCTTTTCAAACGGTTTTTGGTCGTCATCTCAAACCTCCTGTCCCAGTTCCAGTGGAGGTGGCTGTCGCAATGAAAACACCTCAGACCGGTCTTCAGGGTGAAGCGTGCTGCCAGCATTTTGGGCAGCCCCCTTTTATTGTACAATCATTACATAGCATTGCATCAGGGTACATACGTCACATATTTACTGCTACAATATTTCCACATAAATGTTTATGCTGACCTTTTGCTACGTGGGTGCAGAGAGGTGCAAACGGTCAATCTTCAGGCAGGGAGGGGGGAGGTCATTAGCTGGTCATGAGGCAATGATACTGAGCTACCTAGGTGTGAAAACCCACAGAAATGCAAGTAGGTCATAAACTAAGCTGGTGCTGCAAAGCTTTTGCCCTAGATATTTTCCTTGCAAACTTCCTGTTAGCTATAGACAGGAGGTATGTTTGCTTGCTAAAACTTGCTGCGGTCAGAGCAAACAGTTTCCGTTATACTAAGAGTAGGTGTTAAGGAAAAACCAGTTAGAGATGGCAATGGAGTTTTTTTTCCTTCCATGACGTGGTTTTCCAACGAGCCTGGAAAGCAAAACTCCTATCCCACATCTCGTCTTTCCTTTTTTATTTTTAGGCAGCATACAGAACGTCTCTGTATCCAGGCCGAGATTGGGGTTTTAGAATGGATACGAGATGGGGTATGCACTGAAGGCAGCAAGCCAAACAAAGAAGGAAACCTATTATCAAGAATACAACAGGAATGAGTCGTGTGATACCACCGATATTAGGAAACCAGGACCATAGCCAGTCCCAGGAGGATATCAGTGTTGGCTCCTTTGAGAGCGGAGCCTCAGCAATCATGGTCTCCATCTGCTCTATGGTATGTGTGAGATTTGCTTTGTAATCTGATATGTATACACAGCAATGAGATCCAATTAAGGCACAGACACCTCCTTTCGAGGCTAGTATCGTGTCCAAGGCATAGCGGTTCTGTAACGCTATCTCTCTAATTTGAGAAACTTCTGTTGTGAGTAGTTTTAATGCTTGAACTGTTTGATTAAATAGAGCAGTTGTCCAATTAGCTAAGATGTGCAAGTCTCTATAATTCATAGCTGTTCCCATTGGGGGAAACAGGCTTCTAGCTACCTGAGTTTCTGCATATTTTTCTATGGGACTCTTGATCGTCTCCCTTTTGTTACGGAGCCTTGCTTTGGGTAAATGTTTGACTGCATAGTATGAGGGGAGGATGTAGCCTAGAGTGCATCTGCCTCTCCAGTTTGGGGGAATGTGCATATATGCCCTACGCCCGCATAACATCCAAATGTTCCCTATCTGGTTAGTGAACCATTCACGGGGCTGTTTGACTTGTTGAACCATTGCAGATACATATTCACACAAGCCAAACTGCTCATCCGAGAATGTTTCTCCTCTTTCACATCTTTCTGCGTTTCCTACGGAACATCCTGAGATTAGCCAATTACACATATAATGGGTAAAACTATGCAAATATTCTGTGATATTTTGTGAGAAGTCTGGGTGTGTTGTTACATTAGAATACGATCTGAACATGATCTCTTTTAATACAATGGTTCGGTTACAATATGGATATTTCCCCACCTGTAGTCCTTCCCCATTTCCAGGATCATACTCCCAACAAAGAGCGGCAGTCTCTTGAATTCGGCTGCTGATGGGTATTATGGTGTTACCAACTGGAGAATTGAGGGGGTAACCTCCTGGCCATGGGAAATTCATCCATCCAGTAAGATTAAATGGTACGGCATGCATCATTAGTCCTCCACTGGTATGAGTTGGCATGTGTGTGCAGATCCAACAGTCTGTTTGATTCAACAGGAGTGAGAAGTTTTGTGCATTAAGGATGTACAGGTTATCTTGCCAAGGTCCTTGTTCAGCGATGGCCATGGCTGGGGAGATAAAGCAAAATATGAGGGTACAGAAAACAATTGTTATGGAGTTGGCATTTAGACAAGAGAAGGCAGCCAGTAAGAAGTGCTCTGGAGTTTTCTCAGAGCCTTGCCGTTCCAGGAGCTGTGCAGATTGAACAGATAGTGCCTTGATCTGTCCCCAGGTCAGCCGGTGTTGCTGTTTGTGGGGTGTCCGATGTCGGTCCTGTTGAGGGTTGTGGAGGCTCAGGGAGAAGTTGGGGATCGGATCCTGTAGACCCTGGTGCCATGCCATGTTTCCAAGGTTTCACGCAACGAGCCGGAATCCAAATAGGACCTGTTGGAGAAAGAACAGCAGCATGCCCGCGTCCCCATGTGAGTAGAGGAGCAGGACCATGCCAGACAGGGTTAGGCAGTACTCTATACAAAACTGACGGTTGTGGGTGACTGGTCCTTGCCCCATAATGATTATCCACAGCTGTGGTTTGATTTGCACCTGATATATTTAAATGATTTAACGTGAACAATACCTTGTTTAACCAGTCTTGTTTAGGGGGGAGACCAATGGCGTTCCCTGCTGTTTGTTTGTGTCTATTCAGAGCTGTTTTTAGGGTGAGGTTGGCTCTTTCCACAATTGCTTGTCCTGTGGAATTATATGGTATCCCAAATATGTGTTTAATGTTCCATTGTTGGCAAAATTCAGCAAAGGAATGACTACTATAAGCAGGGCCATTATCAGTTTTTAGAACAGAGGGTATTCCCATTATAGAGAAAGTTTTTATACAGTGAGTAATGACATGTCTAGTAGTTTCCCCTTTCTGGGGCGTTGCCCAGAGAAAATGGGAAAAAGTATCAATGGTTACATGTAGAAATTTCCAGGGGGCAAATGAGGGGTATTGGGTGACATCCATCTGCCAGATTTCGTTGGCATGTAATCCCCGTGGGTTCACGCCCATGGAAGGGGCAGAGGTAATCTGTGAACATTGGGGGCATTGCTGTACTATTGCTCGGGCTTGTTCTAATGGAATATTAAATTGTTTTGCAATAGACTTTGCATTTTGATGGAACATACTATGGCTATTCCATGGTGTCACAGTAAGCACAGCCTGTTTTGTGGCTGCATCTGCAATGGCATTGCCTTCAGAAATCCAGCCAGGGAAAGGCTGATGGCTCCTAATATGAGCGATGTGAAGTTGGTGTGTGCGGTGTTGGAGGGTTGACTGCAGTGTCAGAAAGAGGGATAGCAGGTTCTCATCTAATGAAGGAGTGACATATGCTCCAGGAAGAGAAGAAGCAACATTACAAACATACTGGCTATCGGAAATAATGTTTAAATCAGCATTCATAAAGCATTGCAACGCGAGAATGACAGCAGCTAGTTCTGCCCTTTGCGCTGACTGTTGAGGTGGCGTAATTTTAGTCACCCAACGTCCCTGCACTTGCCAGGCAACTGCCCCCCATTTTGAGCCACCGTCAGTAAAAACAGTCTGCGCCTGTGGTAAAGGGGCGGGTGATAGGCCTGGATAAACGGTGAGTGGAACCTGATTGAATGCAAGGATACGGGGGTCTGCTGGAATGTGGTAGGAAACCTTTCCCACATAGTCCGTGAGCGCACCTTGTAGTGCTGCAGATTGGCTTAACATCCGTTCCCAATCTCTTAAAGGTAAAGGGACAATTATATTGGTCACATCAAGTCCCAGTAAGACTCTGCTACGCTCTCGTCCTTTAAAGATTAATTCTGCATGCATATTTGATAATGTACTGATTGTATGTGAAGGGCTGTGTGGTAAATAGAGCCATTCAATGATTAATGTTTTATTTCCTGTCTGCTTTTCGACTATCTGTGTTAAAATTGCTGTGGGCTGTTTTTCGGTTGGGATCAGAATTAGAGTGAAAGGAACATTTTCAGTACATCTGTCTACCCATATTAATTTTAATGCTTCATTGACCTGTTGAAAAATCTTTTTCTGTTGCGGTGTTAAGGTAATTAATTCTGCTGGACTCGTTCTGTTTCTTAACGCATCAAATAAGGGACTTAACATATATGTGGGCAAACCCACATAAGGACGTAGCCAATTGATTGAACCCAGTAATTGTTGTAATTGTACATATGTAAATGCGTCATTCACTTTTAGCTGTGGGATTTGAGGACTAGAGTAAGTCTGTAACACTTTGTGACCTAAATACAGAAATGGTTCCCGTTTCTGAATCTTTTCGGGGGCAATTTTCAATCCATGTGTGGCTAGTTCAGAGGATAAATGGAATAGCCAGTCATCTGGAATTTGTGGGGCAGCCACTAAAATATCATCCATATAATGATACACTAATGCTCGTGGATAGCGCTGTCGAAACCCTTGCAATGCTTTGTCTACGAAGTTTTGGCATAATGTGGGACTATTCAACATTCCTTGTGGTAAAACAGTCCATTGATAGCGCTTCGTTGGTCTCTGGTTGTTTAAAACAGGGACCGTAAAGGCAAAGAATTGTTTGTCTTTTTCACATAATGGTATGGTGAAAAAGCAATCTTTCAAATCTACTATTAAAATTTGATAATCCCTAGGAATCATGTTCGGATTTGGAGTGCCACATTGAAGCGGACCCATAGGTTGCAGAATAGCATTAATGGCTCGGAGATCGTGGAGAAGTCTCCATTTCCCTGATTTCTTTTTTATCACAAAAACAGGTGTATTAAACGGACTGACTGTGGGTTCAATGTGACCAGCATCTAATTGATCATGGACTAATTCATGGAGGGCCTGAAGCTTATCATTAGTCAGGGGCCACTGCTCTACCCAAATGGGTGTGGTGGATTTCCAATTTAATGGAAGAGCAGTGGGTTTACTGTGAGACATACTTAATCTTCTAGTACAATTCGGGCTTGAAACTGACTCAGTAAATCACGTCCCCATAAATTGATATGAATGGGAAGGATTACTGGTTTTAAATGTGCAGTGCCTGAACCGGAGGAACTTGTTACAGTCAGCCAGCAAGCACTACGGCGGGCTACCTGTCTCCCTCCCACCCCCCACACCGAGGGGGAGTCTACTGTCGGCCAGTCAGTGGGCCAATTATCTCTGGTAATAACTGAGATATCAGCTCCTGAATCTAAAATGCCTTCAAAGGGCTTACCGTTTAGTAAGTAGGTTCTCTTTGGTTTCTCTTGTCTGATTGCCTGAGTCACTGCTAAAATGCTAGGATGCAGTGTTGGGGCTCGGATGGATCCGAGACCGCTGGAGCCTCTGACAGTCTGCTGTCCTCCTACGGGCAAGACACAGGGCACCATGACTAGCTGTGCCCAGGAGTCCCCTTTGTGCAGTGTAAGGGAGGATTTAGTTTCAAATTGGATCATAATAGTACCTTCATAATCAGAATCTACAACTCCTGGAATGACATAGATCCCTGCCTTGCCTGCAGTGGATCGGGGTAGAATCAGCCCGACAGTTTGTTCGGGCAGAGGGCCTGTGAGCTGAGAGGGCATCAGAATGACCTGCCCTGGGAATGCTACAAATTTTGTGTCTTGATTAATAAGATTTATGCCAGAACTGCCAATGACATCTGTAGCACTTGATTGCGCTTGGATCTTAGGGACTGCGACAATTGGACTGGGGCTTGTCGCTGGCCCGGAATCTAGTTTCCCTGATTAGTACTTCTGCATTGATTTGCCCAGTGGAACCCTTTCTTACATTTTGGGCACACAGTTTTTGGTCGTGACCTAGAGACCCCTGCAGAATCAGTTCCCTTATACGCCCCGCCACCTGGGGCACGACACTGTTGTTTAAAATGGCCGGGTTTTTTACAGTTAAAACATGTGCCTTTCGGAGTGTGAAATTGACCTTTCTGCAGGGCAACAGCGAGGGCATCCATTTGAAAAGCGTGGGTGCCCACATCTGCACAAGCTTTAAGCATGTCTGCTAGGTTGTAATCAGGTCTGGCAACTATGGACTGCAAAACCTTACGACAGTCAGCATTTGCGTTTTCAAAAGCTAGCTTTAATAGGAGTTCTACGCTCGCTTCTGAATTATCTACCTGTCGCCGAATGGCTTCCTGTAAGCGATCAATAAATTGTGTGTAGGGCTCTGTCGCTGTTTGTCGAGTCATTATAAATGACTTTGTGACCTTTCCAGATTCGGGAACCCTTTTAAAGGCTTTATTTACGCAGTGGACAATTGCTGAATAGGCGACCGCTGGTATGCCAAGTGCCTGTTGTTCTATGGTGGCAAATTGACCTGATCCAAATAACTGTTCTGGTAAGTAGGCACCACCTGAAGCGGTTCCTGCTATCAGTGCTTCTCTTTGATATTCAGATTCCCATACCACATACTGAGCTGGGGTGAGGAGCATACGGGACAAGTCTTTCCAATCTTGGGGAACTAATTTATAGCCGTTAGACATTGCCTCAAGTAGCCCTCGGGTATAAGATGAATGAAACCCTGTCTCCTTGATACTTGTGCGGAGTTCTCTGAGAACACTATAAGGAAGGGCAGACCAATTCATTTCTCTCCCGCCCATATCATTGATCCTTTCTGTGATGGGAAAGGCTTGAAGTCCTTCTAAAAGTTCTTCTCCTGTAAGGTTACCTTTTTTTTGTTCTTCTTGAAAACCCATACGGACTGCGCCACAAGGGTCAAATTGTGCCTCATTTGTGTTTGAGGACTGTTTTTCTGAATAAATTTGGGAAGTCTGACTGGTCTGTGTCACGGGTTCTGGCATGGGAAGCTGAGGATACAGGGAAGTTGCTGCTTCTGAAGTAGTTTGCAAGTATGGTGGGGGAAGAGTATACGGCTCAGGGGTAGTGATAGGTAGCCTGTCTATTTTTTCATCTTCTGTTTTTAAGGACTCATGAGCTGAAGATGGTGTTTTGAGATTTTTTTTGGTCCCTATGTGTTCCAGAGCCTCTGTACATTTTTGCCACAGTAACAACTGCCTTATGGGAGCTCTCGGAGACATATGAAGACTATTCCCTATGTTAATCCAGTCCTGAATATCCAGAGTTCCAGCCTCCGGATACCAAGGACAACGGGAAACTATTTCTCCTAGCAATTGTCCTACGTCTTTCAATTTAACTTGTACTACTTCTCCCTTGGTGACAAAATAATAATTCCTTATTAGTTTTGTTAGTTCTTCTGCATGACTTTGATGCTGAACTGAACTTTTCCCTCCCATACTCACGAATGTTTGAAAACAGACCCACTGAGAAAAATGTAAAAATACTTACAGCTACAGGAGTAGGTCTGCTGATTGACGGTGCGCACCTAGGCTTTCTGTCCAGCCGGATGAGCAGGGAGTTGTCACGTCTCGGGTCCCTCCTTGGAACAAGACTTAGACCACGTCGGGCTCACCACATGTCGCAATGAAAACACCTCAGACCGGTCTTCAGGGTGAAGCGTGCTGCCAGCATTTTGGGCAGCCCCCTTTTATTGTACAATCATTACATAGCATTGCATCAGGGTACATACGTCACATATTTACTGCTACAATATTTCCACATAAATGTTTATGCTGACCTTTTGCTACGTGGGTGCAGAGAGGTGCAAACGGTCAATCTTCAGGCAGGGAGGGGGGAGGTCATTAGCTGGTCATGAGGCAATGATACTGAGCTACCTAGGTGTGAAAACCCACAGAAATGCAAGTAGGTCATAAACTAAGCTGGTGCTGCAAAGCTTTTGCCCTAGATATTTTCCTTGCAAACTTCCTGTTAGCTATAGACAGGAGGTATGTTTGCTTGCTAAAACTTGCTGCGGTCAGAGCAAACAGTTTCCGTTATACTAAGAGTAGGTGTTAAGGAAAAACCAGTTAGAGATGGCAATGGAGTTTTTTTTCCTTCCATGACGTGGTTTTCCAACGAGCCTGGAAAGCAAAACTCCTATCCCACAGGTGGCATCTCCTGCGGCTCAGTCAGCAGCGACTCAATTTCGTCACCTATGGCAATCACTTCAGCATCGTCTTTCTTCTGCAGCACGGAAAGCACAGACAACAGCGAATCGTCATAGACGGGCTGCTCCGACACTACTACCTGGTACTAAAGTATGGTTAAGTACCAAAAATTTGCACCTTTCAGGCTACTCTCGCAAGTTGGCTCCTAAATTCTGTGGTCCATTTCCAGTGGCAGAACGTATTGGATTGGTATCCTACAGACTTCGACTGCCATCATCATTGCGCATTCACAATGTATTTCATGTGTCCCTGTTAAAACCTGTGGTCCACTCCCGTTATCATCACCTCACTCCGGATGATGTCTCAGCATCATCTCCTGGGGATCCGGTCTATCAAGTACACGAGGTACGGGACGTACGATTTCACAATCGTCGGTGGGAATATTTGCTAGCCTGGGAAGGCTGTGGTCCTGAGGAGGATTCCTGGGAACCTGCGCGGAATATCCTGGATAAGACTCTGCTGTCCCAATTTCACTTGGACAACCCTGGAAGGCCCGGTCCTTCAAAGAGGGGGCGTAAAGTGGGGGGTACTGTTACGATCCCGGTCACTAGCCTAGTGACCGGGCTCTTACCTTCCTCCGTAGCGCCGCGAACCGCCGGGTTTCTGGCCTCCAGGGCCGCATGGCAGCGGCGTCTCCTCGTGGAGACGTCGTCAGAAACTCCTCCCCCCAGCCCTGGTACGCGCGCGCGCGAAGAGCCGTGTTTTAAGGCGTCTGCACCCGGATGTGCAGACACGCCTCTTTTGACGTCAGCTGATTGAGCAGGGGATTTAAGCCGGGACTTTTGAAGTTGCAATTCGCCTTGCAACGAGGTTTCTCTTCGGAGTGCTAGTTGCCATCGTTCATCTGCCTGCCTGGTTCCTGACTTCAGCCTGCCTGACTCTGGTATCGTTTATCTGCCTGCCTGGTTCCTGACTTCTGCCTGCCTGACTCTGGTATCGTTTATCTGCCTGCCTGGTTCCTGACTTCTGCCTGCCTGACTCTGGTATCGTTTATCTGCCTGCCTGGTTCCTGACTTCTGCCTGCCTGACTCTGGTATCGTTTATCTGCCTGCCTGGTTCCTGACTTCTGCCTGCCTGACTCTGGTATCGTTTATCTGCCTGCCTGGTTCCTGACTTCTGCCTGCCTGACTCTGGTATCGTTTATCTGCCTGCCTGGTTCCTGACTTCTGCCTGCCTGACTCCGGTATCGTTTGCCAGCCTGGTTCCTGATCTCTGCCTGCCTGACTCCGCTCTCTGCCTGCTTGTACCCCGGTTCGTATCGCTTCCTTGGATTCTTCTGTTATCACCTAAGACCCAGCGGTCCGGGTCCCTACAGGCTCCTCCTGGGGGGATCTCGGGCTTCCAGGGCGAAGACTCCTAAGCCCTAGTGACCCGGGCCTCCACAGCTCCTCTGGAGGGGTCACGGGTTCCCAGGTGAAGATTCATCGTTTCATCTAGTCTGCCTCCCGTCCGTCTCCCTCCGGCGGTCGGCCTAAGGATCCACTTCCGGATTGGTCAATCACAACATCCAGGGTACATAAAACCTCTGGATCTGTAACTTTACTGAATAATCAATCCAGAATCATTGTTTCCACTCCAGGGTACATAAAACCTGTGTGGATCTGTAACTTTATTGTAAAATCAGTCCAGAGTCATTGTCCCCACTCCAGGGTACATAAAACCTTTGTGGTTCTGTAACTTTATTGTAAAATCAGTCCAGAATCATTGCTCCCACCTTTAGACAATTTAGGCTATTCTCTACATAACCTCGCATATATAATAATCACTATTTTGTTTTTATTTTTATTTTTGATATTCTTTAATTTTTTTTTTCTGATTTAATTTTTCTGATTTAATTTGCAGTTTGTTTTTTATTGTTTTCCTTTTTAATATTTTTTTCACATATGTTTATTGTTTTTGTTTTTTATTCAGTGAGTTTGATAAAATTGCATGGCGGATGGTTTTAGATTAGTTTATATTCACAACCATGTGACATATAGTCATATTTGTTTATATCGATAGCTACATAAGCGGGTTTGGACTATTTGACATTTTTTAAATAAACGGATGTTTTTTTAGGTATGATTCCTTGATTTTGGCAAAACAAGTTGGGTTATACAACGTTCTTATACATCTATAAATAACCTTTCAGATTTGACTACAACTTTTTTTATTGTGCCAAATAGGTTTTATTTTTTTATTTTTTTATTGTGCCAAATAGGTTTTATTGTGATAATTATTCTGGATATAGTAGTCAATCTGTATATTCAATACATATAACCTACAGTGCAGCACCTTATGACATCTAATACATATGCATATCACATAGTATCGTGAGATCTGGAGCAGGAAAAGGAGGTATAAAACCACTTACTAGACTGTCTGATTCACCTTTGCGTTAATCCATGCTGAGCATTTATTTGGTGAGTTTCTCTTTAGTTTTTCTCAATATACACAATCTGCTACAGCTCTCCCTAAGTGAATTGGTATATATAGTTAGAATTGCATCTTTACCATCTCGTTTTGTAATTTTTTATACTGTGGTTTATTAGAACGCCGATTTTTGGCGCCATATTTGCAATGTCGGCAACTGAGTGAAGTCATAGTAGTTTCTAAGTACACCCGATTAGTAAACTCATTACAGTATCTATGGGTTCATATTAGTTACGGATACAGTTTAAATTGATTAAAGTGCTTATGGGTTTACATTATTTATAGATACACTTTTAGTTTAGTTGCTTGTACCGATTATATTTAATTGTTCACAGTTTCCCAAGTAAATCAGCATATACAGTTAAATCTATATCATGATTGTTATTTATTTATTTATTTAGAATTTTTATATACCGACATTCTCGATAGACTATCTTGTTCACTCTTTACATTAATCCATGCCGAGCCTCTATTCGGTGAGCTCCTCTTGTGTTTGTATTTTTCAATACATACAGCCAATCAAAGCTTTCTTTAAGTGAAATTGTTATATACAGTTAGAATTGTGCTGTTACCGACTTGTGATGTGTTCTTTGGACTGGCCCAAATTTGCGATATTGGCAACTGTGCAAAATTACAGTAGTTCCCAAGCTCACCCGATTTGAAAAATTCATTGAAGTATCTATGGGTTTATATTATTTGTAGATACATTCTCAGGTTAGGGGTTTACACCGATTATATTTAATTGATTACAGTTCTCTAAATAAATCGGCATATACAATTTAATTTATGTTATGATTGCTCTGCTATGAGTTTATTCTAACTCGGTTTTTATTAGATGCCGACATTTGGCGCCAAATTTGTGTAGTCTGTGACCGTAACAAACATCACGTCTGCTCACCAGATCTTTTGATCAGACAGTCTTCATATTTACGTTTCTTGAGTTCATTCAAGGATCTATTTTTAAAAAAATTTTTTTTATATAATATATAAATTCAGGTGTTAGAATTTATTTATTAATTTTTCCTACAGGTAAGAACATAAGAACATAAGAAAATGCCATACTGGGTCAGACCAAGGGTCCATCAAGCCCAGCATCCTGTTTCCAACAGTGGCCAATCCAGGCCATAAGAACCTGGCAAGTACCCAAAAACTAAGTCTATTCCATGTAACCATTGCTAATGGCAGTGGCTAATCATTCAGTATATATAAAAATTTTAAATAAATAAATAAATAAATCTATGACGTTTACATTATTGTGATACACTATATTGTGCTAACAGTTGTCAAGCTGTTCACTAGAGTGGAGCTTTTTTGTATTGATACTAAGATCCATTTTATTCGATTTGGTGTATTATGTACTTTTATATGATGTATTATTATTTATTTAATTTTATTTATATAATTTATATAGGCGTGATGTACAGTTTATCTGTTGTCTCATTTTTATATGTATGTGTGTCATTTTATTTGTTTATATTAGCCCCTGAGGCAGCTCTTTGAGCGAAACTCGGCCAGAGTCGGGCAAGCTTCAATAAAACCTTGTTTTACACCGATCCATCCACGTGTTTTTATTTCTATAACTTTACTGAAAAATCAATCCAGAATCATTGTTCCCACTCCAGGGTACATAAAACCTGTGTGGATCTGTAACTTTACTGTAAAATCAGTCCAGAATCATTGTTCCCACTCCAGGATACATAAAACCTGTGTGGATCTGTAACTTTATTGTAAAATCAGTCCAGAGTCATTGTCCCCACTCCAGGGTACATAAAACCTGTGTGGTTCTGTAACTTTACTGTAAAATCAGTCCAGAGTCATTGTTCCCACTCCAGGATACATAAAACCTGCGTGGATCTGTAACTTTACTGTAAATTCAATCTAGAGTCATTGCTCTCACTCCAGGGTACATAAAACATGTGTGGATCTGTAACTTTACTGTAAAATGAGCCCAGAGACATTGTTCCCACTCCAGGGTACATAAAACCTGTGTGGTTCTGTAACTTTATTGTAAAATCAGTCAGAGCCATTGTTCCCACTCCAGGGTACATAAAACCTGTGTGGATCTGTAACTTTACTGTAAATTCAATCTAGAGTCATTGCTCTCACTCCAGGGTACATAAAACATGTGTGGATCTGTAACTTTACTGTAAATTCAATCCAGAGTCATTGTCCCCACTCCAGGGTACATAAAACCTGTGTGGATCTGTAACTTTACTTAAATTCAATCTAGAGTCATTGCTCCCACTCCAGGGTACATAAAACCCGTGTGGATCTGTAACTTTACTGTAAAATCAATCCAGAGTCATTGTTCCCACTCCAGGGTACATAAAACCTGTGTGGATCTGTAACTTTACTGTAAAATCAATCCAGAATCATTGTCCCCACTCCAGGGTACATAAAACCTGTGTGGATCTGTAACTTTACTGTAAAATCAGTCAGAGCCATTGTTCCCACTCCAGGGTACATAAAACCTGTGTGGATTTGTAACTTTACTGTAAAATCAGTCCAGAGTCATTGTTCCCACTCCAGGGTACATAAAACCTGTGTGGATCTGTAACTTTACTGTAAATTCAATCTAGAGTCATTGCTCCCACTCCAGGGTACATAAAACCTGTGTGGATCTGTAACTTTACTGTAAAATCAATCCAGAGTCATTGTTCCCACTCCAGGGTACATAAAACCTGTGTGGATCTGTAACTTTACTGTAAAATCAGTCAGAGCCATTGTTCCCACTCCAGGGTACATAAAACCTGTGTGGATCTGTAAGTTTACTGTAAAATCAGTCCAGAGTCATTGTTCCCACTCCAGGGTACATAAAACCTGTTTGGATATGTAACTTTACTGTAAAATCAATCCAGAGTCATTGTTCCCACTCCAGGGTACATAAAACCTGCGTGGATCTGTAACTTTACTGTAAAATCAATCCAGAGTCATTGTTCCCACTCCAGGGTAAATAAAACCTGTGTGGATCTGTAACTTTACTGTAAAATCAGTCAGAGCCATTGTTCCCACTCCAGGGTAAATAAAACCTGTGTGGATCTGTAACTTTACTGTAAATCAGTCCAGAATCATTGCTCCCACTCCAGGGTACATAAAACCTCTGGATCTGTTGACTACCACTGACTCTATTAGTATTGGGACCATGTCCACGGGCGAGTGCCTTGTATCCCATGATCCTATGTATGTCTGTTCCTGTGCAGCATGAGCACATTTGTATCTCCCAAATGGAACTGTACTCTCTTTTCTTTCTGGTTCTCTAAAAAAGCAGGAGCTGTGGCATTGTCCTGTTCATCACCAGAATTATCAAATGAAGCAGAAGAAAAATCGGAAGAATCAAAAATAGCTTTTGTGGAGCGTCCATCCAAGGATACACTGCCCCTAGTTTGTAATCATTGGCATCCCTTAAAAACTTCTTATGTTTTGCCGATTTAAATTTTTCTGTGAAGGAAGCCATAGTAGATTGAAATTCTTTAAGAGAAGCATCATAAGCTTCCATACTTGAACTCCCTTTCAAGGAAGTCAAGATGTCATCTGTCTCCTTAATACTCTCTTAGTTACTCTTGCTTGCTCAATGTTGTTCCATTTCTGTAAAATTCTTTATCTTCTGCATAAAGATGTGGCTCTTTAAATATATGGAGTCCTCATGGAATCTGTCATGCTCTAATGTATTCGACCAATGTACTCAAATGTAAATCGGTACGAATCAATTTTTTATTTAAACGTAACACATTTGTGCAAGCTTTGGAATCATTCACTATAGTAAAGTCAGAAAAAAGTGGTGGAGCTTGCAACACTTTACGCACATGTGTTGCAGAGAAGCTAAAACCATTCTCCCAACTTTCAGAAAATGTCATGTCGCGCAACCGCTGCTCAACAATGCAGAGGTACAGTAATAGAAAATGCAGCAACTTCTTCTAATATTGCATGATAAACAGCAGAAACAAGAAGAAGTATAACTCAAGTATCTTATTTATCTAACCTTTATCACAAAATAACCTAAATCTAAGTCACAGCATCAGAAAATAAGTGTTAAAATTCAAGAACCCACCTCTTGCCTCACAATGGGCTGCAGACGGTGTCAGAAGCAACACCGATGAATCAATCATATGCTGATAGGCATAGAAATACTATATCCCCATCCAAGATGGCGATGTAGCTGCACCACAGAAGCGTCGCTGCTCACTTTTGGTTTGAAAATTTATTTTCCTCGATTGTAAAATGCCGCATTCGGTCCGGAAAAGAAGGGCTAAAGACAGGGATTCGGCAGAGAACCCTCCAGGAACCCCGAAAGCCGGACCGATGGACGCCCATGTGGTGTTTGGACTTACCATGCCGGGAGGACGTCCGCAGGAGTTGGTTCAGGAGAGCCCGAGTACAGCAGAGCCGCTCCGGGACCTAGAGACCTCAATGTCCCCGGTAATTGGAACACCGCCAGTGAACCCCGCGGAGGTCAGGGAGGCTCATCGGGAGTCGACTCCGACGCGACCCGATGATGTCACCGAACCCGGATGTGTGGGGGGAGAGTTAACAGCAGATGCCGCGATGGATCCCGAGGTTATCGGAGGAGCTGAGCGGATTTCAGCGCGAGGAGAGAAGAAAACATCGAGGGGCAATAATGTGGAGAAAGAAATGGAACCATGAAGAAATCTTATTCCATTGGTGAGACCTTCTGATATAACTTTAGGTACAATTTGGGAAACTTTAGTAGTTTTGAATGAGAATATTTTTCTTCAGTTAAATCCTGTAGTATCTAAATTGGAAGTTTTGGACATGCAAGTTAAAGTTTTACAAGAAGAAAAGGTGAAACAACAACGTGTAATGGACTCGGTGCAACAGAATATTGGGAATTTAAAAGATTTGTATTTAAATCTGATTAAAGAAAATCAAGTGTTAGATAAAAGACTTCAGAATATGGAAAATCAAGCACGGGGGAAAACTCTAAGATTGATTAACTTTCCAAGAGTTCCTTTGGTCTCAGCAAGAGATATGTGGGTGAAATATGCACGAGAAATATTGAAATTTACAGAACAGACAATGCCTCCTTTAACAAAAATTCATTATGTGATACCTTGGAAGGCAAAACCTGCTGAAGGCCAGGAGTTTCGAGTTTTGTCCCCTTTGGATATCTCGGAGTTGCTTGAAACATCGGATACAAATTTGGCCCAACCTGCAACATTAATTGTTTCTTTCCTGTTGGATTCAGATAGGGATCTTGTGATGAAAATGTATTTTAGAAATATAAAAGAATTATTTCTTCAAATGAAAGTTCAAATATTTCCTGATGTCACGAATAAAACACAGGAAAGAAGGGAACAATTTTTGTTAATGAGACCTCAGGTATTAATTAAGGGAGCAAACTTTAAGTTAAAATTCCTATGCAAATGTAATATAAGATACCAGGAAGTTAACTTTACATTTTATGATCCATCTCAAATGCTAAAATTTATATCAGATAGAGTGACTCCCAATACAGAAATAATTGGCCCCGATGTATCTCCACCTCAGTAAGCTATACAGTTCTATTTAATTTAGTAAGTCCAACTACTATTTTCTTCTGTAATGTTATATTATGATTTTGCTCTCATGAGAATTGGATCCTCCTGTGTTGAGAACTACGTTGATAGCCAATAATTTGGATGGAATATATATTTGTTTTGTCATAATAATGATATTTGTGGAGAGGATAATATTTTCCTGTTCAGTCAAGTTTATATTGATTGTTAAATGTAATAATATCATAAAGAAAAAATTAAAAAAAAGAAAAAAAAAGAAATACTATATCCCCAAAAAGAAAAAAATGTATACTTAGCTGAACAAGATAGGCTGACACTGTCTATACTCATTTCACATAATTGCAAAACCAAAACATAACCCTACGGATCGCAATACTCTTTTAAACTATCATAGTTGCCATCCCCAAAGACTGTGAGATAATTTATCAATTGGGCAATATTTTCGGCTATGGAAAATATATTCTTCTCTTTCAGACTTTAAGCATCAAGCTTCTGAGATGACAGCACTTTTTGTCCATTGCATGTTATTAATAGAGCATATAAGAGCGCACTGTGGATCAATCACGACCTGTTACTAAGACTGAAGTAATAAAGCAAGACAAACGATTGGTTTGTGTGCTGCCATTTTCCCCGCAGATATATATAGAGTTCAAAACTAAAATAAGAAATACTGGCACGTGTTACAGTTGGACCCGTTGTTTTGTGAGAGACCTATTTTTGCGTTCACTAGGGGACAAAATATCCGTGATTGTGGTGCATTCTGTTTTTAAAAATAGCCACCCCTCCCTTGATGGTGATGTCACACGCACTGGGCACCAGTCTGCCTTCAGTCTTCTGATGAAGATTTTCTTCCTTTTAAAAAATTGGCAAAATGAAAGCTTGCACATGCTACTTCTTGCTTCTCCGATGGAGCTGTATACATCATGTGGTGAACTTGTCATCTTATTTATATAGGTAAAACCACTAGACAAGTGAGCACCAGGATGATTGAACATCGCTTTGATGAGCCAAGGAATCGAGGCTCCCTTAGCGACACATAGCTTATTGAAGCAACATATCCCAGGATTTACCCCTCACTTCCCCCCACAGCTAAGGATCCTCCCAGGCTTTACCCCTTACTCCCCCTCTCTTTAGTTATTCAGACCTTCTGGAATTCTGTTATTGCTTTTGCCTTTACCAACTCCACTCAGTGATCATTACAGGCATCCACCTTTTCCATAAAGAAATATTTTCTGATATGATGAGTCTCCCAACAAGGAGCTAGTTTATTGTTGTAAATTAAACCTTATGGAGAGCATTCAGGGTGAGGGAGACTGCCTAACCTTTACTTGAGTATCTCTGATTGGTTGGTGGAATTAAAGGGTAGCATGGATATCAAATACGGCTATGATTCATTTGGAAGATATGATATACTGAATGGCCACTAGATGGCATTCTTGCTCATAAATGTACAAACGAGTTTGCTCTGCATCATGGTGAAAGGGGGATAATTAGACTATGGGGAATATTCTCTTTTAAGAAGGTTTGGCAGGAAAGTCCCATAGAGAAAGTACTGCATTCAGTAAAAAGGAGCTGATTGAGGATTTGACGGGAGTCTCTCTTAGGAGTTAGCCCTCTAGGTATTTCTCTTCAAGGGGAAACAATCAGGGACCCAACCTGAGTCCCAGTGATAGGAGGGGGGTCTGACAATCTGGGACACTGAGCAAGTCCTACACTTTTGATCAGAAGGGGCAGAAGAAACTTCTTAAGCGTTATAGAGTTTCTGTGGACATCGGAGAGAATTACTAAGCATCCAGTGAGTAAGGACTGAAGTACTAAAGGTGGAAGAAATTGATGTTAAGACTTGAAAAGCACAGTCTGATGTGAAAGAGAGGGTGTTGTGTGTGGAAATTGTGCCCTTGGAGTGTGCATTGAAATATAGGAGGGAAGAGTGGGGAAAAGATTGTATAAGAAGTTCTCCAAATCAAAGGGAAGATGTATTTCAGGGTTTCTCAAACTATGGCTTGAGACCCCCAAATGGGGTCTCAAAACCTTCAGCTGGGGTCACACATGCTCCAACTGGCAGCATTCTTCAGGCACCAGTAGCAGCATTGGTGTAGATGTGTGCATAGGGCCTACACAAGGAGAGATTGGGGTCACTACAGGGCCTGCAAGCTTGCACTGGCTCACAGGCCCCATGCTGACTGCTATAACTTGATGACTGTCACTTACTCTGCCTGTACTATTGCAATGTGTGGTTTTTGTAAAGTAATAATTTTGCAATTAGCACCGTGTGTTCATAAATTATACTCTTTGTGAAATACACAAAGAATGTATGTAAATATGAATGAGACGTATAAATGTGCATAAGAATTCAGTGGTGGGAACAAAGAGTAGGGGTGGGTGGAGGTAGATTTGTCTCTCCCAATGGAATAGGCCTTCTGCTGCCCCTGTACAAGACCTTGGGAGCAGGAGATTGAAGGTTTAAGAGTAGCCAACTCTGGTCCTCAAGAGCCACAAACAGATTCTGGTTTTCAGATTTCCATAATGCATGAGATAGATTTCTACACAGTGGAGACAGTGCATGCATATCTAGCCGGGCACATCCAGATCTTGCCTAAAATATTTGAAAGTAACATGCCACTTATTATGGGTCAGGAGAAATCCACTTTTTTTTCTAAAACTTGACTGTATCAGTTCCAATTTCATGTCAAGAGGAAGAATATTCCCCAGTGAAGGAGCATTGGTTGAAAATGCAGATGGCTTCTGTTACATAGGAGGACAGAATTGGCAGAGATGCCACAGCTGGCTGGATCAGAGACCAGAAAGATAATAGGCCAGATTGACAAATTAAAGAGTAGCAAGTCACCTGGACCGGATGGTATGCATCTTAAGGTACTTAAGGAACTAAAAAATGAAATTTCTGATCTATTAGTTAAAATTTGTAACCTATTATTAAAATCATCCATTGTATCTGGAGGATGCCCAATGTAACCCCAATATTTAAAAAGAGCTCCAGGGACGATTCAGGAAACCAGTGAGCCTGACTTCAGTGCCAGAAAAAATAGAGGAAACTATTCCAAAGATCAAGATTGTAGAGCATATAGAAAGACATGATGGAGCACAGTCAACATGGATTTACACAAGGGAAGTCTTGCCTAACAAATCTTCTTCATTATTTTGAAGGGGTTAATAAACATGTGGATAAAGGTGAACCGGTAGATGTAGTGTATTTGGATTTTCAGAAGTGTGGCAAAATAGTCAGACAGATGATGAAATGCTAAGAGAAATCAGGGAAGCAGTGCAGTAATAATGGGAGATTTCAATTACCCCAATATTGGCTGGGTAAATGTAACACCAGGACTTGTTAGACACAAATTTCCTGGATGTAATAAATGATTGCTTCATAGAGCAATTGGTTCAGGAACCAACAAGAGAGGGAGCTATTTTAGATTTAATTCTTAGTGGAGCACAGGATTTGGTGAGAGCGGTAACGATGGTGGGGCCACTTGGCAACAGTGATCATAACATGATCAAATTTAAACTAATAACTGGAAGGGGGACAATAAGTAAATCTGCAGCTCTAACACTAAACTTTCAAAAGGGAAACTTTGACAAAATGAGGAAAATAGAAAATAACTGAAAGGTGCAGCTGCAAAGGTTAAAAGTGTTCAACAGGCTTGGACATTGTTTAAAAATATAATCCTAGAGGCGCAGTCCATATGTATTCCACGCATTAAGAAAGGTGGAAGGACAGCAAAATGATTACCATCATGGTCAAAAGACGAGGTGAAAGAGGCTATTTTAGCCAAAAAAAATCCTTCAAAAATTGGAAGAATGATCCATCTGAAGAAAATAGGATAAAACATAAGCAAGGTCAAGTTAAGTGTAAAACATTGATAAGACAGGCGAAGAGAGAATTTGAATTGAAGTTGGCCATAGAGGCAAAACTCATAATACAAACTTTTTAAAATATATCCGAAGCAAGAAACCTGTGAGGGAGTCAGTTGGACCATTAGATGACTGAGTGGTTAAAGGGGCTCTTAGGGAAAATAAGGCTATTGCAGAAAGACTAAATGAATTCTTTGCTTCCGTGTTTACTAATGAGGATGTTGGGAAAATACCAGTTCCGGAGATGGTTTTCAAAGGTGATGAGTCAGACAAACTGAACCAAATCACTGTGAACCTGGAAGATATAGTAGGCCAGATTGACAAATTAAAGAGTAGCAAGTCACCTGGACCGGATGGTATGCATCTTAAGGTACTTAAGGAACTAAAAAATGAAATTTCTGATCTATTAGTTAAAATTTGTAACCTATTATTAAAATCATCCATTGTATCTGGAGGATGCCCAATGTAACCCCAATATTTAAAAAGGGCTCCAGGGACGATTCAGGAAACCAGTGAGCCTGACTTCAGTGCCAGAAAAAATAGAGGAAACTATTCCAAAAAAGAAAAAAAAAAGAAAAAAAGAAAAAAGAAAAAAAAGAAAGTCATGATGGAGCACAGTCAACATGGATTTACACAAGGGAAGTCTTGCCTAACAAATCTTCTTCATTATTTTGAAGGGGTTAATAAACATGTGGATAAAGGTGAACCGGTAGATGTAGTGTATTTGGATTTTCAGAAGGCATTTGACAAAGTCTCTCATGAGAGGCTTCTAAGAAAATTAAAAAGTCAGGGATAGGAGGCGATGTCCTTTCGTGGATTACAAACTGGTTAAAAGACAGGAAACAGAGAGTAGGTTTAAATGGTCAAATTTTCAGCGCAGATCTCAGCTATGCAGAGAGTTTGGGCCACTTTTGCTTCGATCTTGTGAAGTGGCAAATGCAGTTCACTCTGATTTATCCTGCGAAACCGAAGATATGATCTGATGAAGGGATCCATTGGTATGAATCAGTGCAAGCTGCCAAAGTTATTTTGCAATTACTACTGCCACAGGCTGCCGATGAGGGTGCAACATGAAAACGGTGGATGATCTAAGGTAGCTTGGCTGGTTATTCTTGGTTCCCTGTGTTTATATTAATGTGGATGTCAACTTCATGATTGCTATGCGCAAAAATATGGGATACTATCTCAGAAGAAAATGCATGATCATATTGATTAGGTCTATATATTGAACCTACAAGGTTTCCCAAATAATATAACCCATACAATAACATAGTGACCCTTAGGGTCAATGATAGATATTTGCATTTGAAAAGAAATGGATTCATGAATTAAAATGGCCACTCCATGACTGTGGGAGGAACCTGATGCAGCAAAAATCCAGTTAAAGCCCCACTTTTTAAGTTTAAGATGGTCAGATTGGGACATATGGGTTTCTTGCAATAGCATAATGGAACCTTTTATCCTATTTAAATGAGAGATAACCTTTTCACATTTAACAGGGGTTCCCAATCCTGCGCCGTTCCAGGAAATAAACCTAACTGAACTCCCCATCAGCACCCATTACTTGAGCTGTAGCCATAATACTCCAGTCATCGAAATACTCGGAGAGTGCGCCAGTAGTCCTAGGGGGAGATTTTAATAATGTGGTGGACTCGCAATTAGTCTATGGGAGCGCCATCCACAAACTCTATCTCTAAAGGTACCCTCTTTCTCTGTAATATCATGTGCCTTCTAGATAGCTGGAGGGTACTACATCCATGCTCTAAAGACTTTACTCACTATGCCAGAGCCAGTGACTCCAAATCCCAGTTAGATTATATGTTGATCTCTGAGACTTTATTCTCCCAGCTGACTGGAGAGGAGATCGAACCTGTGATCAGAAATCTATGGTATTTCTGACCACTGCCCGGTATCTTGTGCCTTGCAGGGACTGATTGTGGAAGGGGATTATTCTAATTGGAAAATGCCTCATTGGCTTATTCAAGATAAAGCCTTTCAACAATTCTTACTTTCTCGCTGGCAAGAATATGAGCAGAATAATGCCCAACTCAAGGGGGAGCCTGTTTTGTTCTGGGAAACTGCGAAGGTGGTTCTTCGAGGGGATATAATTAGCTAGGAAACGGGAGTAGGGATCTTTTGGAGCTTACTAAGCAATTGACTAGGCTAAAACAAGACATGAATGCTCAAACTTCTGAAGCAACTAGGCTTCTGTTTCTTTCTACTTGAAAATTGCTTAATGAACAGCTTGCACAAGAAACTACCTCCTCTTTGCTATCTTTGAAACATAAACTATTTTTGTTTGACAATCGCTCAGGTGAAATGTTAGCGAACTTAATGCGGGGGGACTGTAAGTCCATTTTTGTCTCAGGAATGCATTGGCAGAGGGGAGAACTGGCTACTATGACCCAGGGAATTAGTGACATTTTTACGGAATATTATGAATCCTTATAACGGCAGATAAGGAGGACCTATCAGTTAGGAACAATTTTTTGGACAGGGTCACTATTCCTTCTTTGACCCCTCAACAGCTGGAATACCTTAATAGACCTGTCCAGGGGCCGTAAATGTCATCAGTGATTAGGGAATTACACAATTTCAAAGTACCAGGGCCTGATGGGCTGCCAGCATATTTTTACAAGGCGCTGACCCCACTTATTCTTGACAGCTTCATGAACCTGTTTGAAGGGATGATTAGGGCCTGGAGCTATGCCAGTCACTTTAAAGATGGCACACATTATTGTTCTTCTGAAACCGGGGCAGGATCTTCAATTGGCCTCTTCGTACCATCCCATTTCATTACTGAATGTAGACATAAAGATCTATGCAAAATTATTGGCTAATAAATTATTGGGCATATTACCTTCCTTGATTTCCGAGGGTCAGGTGGGTTTTATTAAAGGGTACAGATCTAGCATAAATATTCACTGAATTCTTCTGTTGCTGGAACTATGTAATTGCAGTCATTTTGTGGATCCTGTACTGGTAGGGTTTGGTGCAGAAAAGGCCTTTGATAGGATCTCTTTGGGTTTTCTTAACCATGTCCTGAGGTTAATTGGGTTTTTAGGCTTTGTAAATCAGGTGATTGCGGTACTTCACAGTAATTCTTAACTAGGGGGACTAGACAGGGATGCCCTTTGTCTCCTTTATTGTTTATTTTAACTTTGGAGCCCCTGATAGCTAGCTTGAATAGCATTCTCCAAGAACGTTGTTCATCAGCACATTTCCCTTTTGGCCGCCTTCCTTTTTGCGGATGACATCCTTCATTTTATACCTCAAGCAAAGTGTTTGCTCCTGAAAGTCTTAGATGTCTTTAGAGAATACGAATTGCTTTTAGGTCTCAAATATTACCGATCTGTTTAAACTTTAACTTCACTTTCCCCCTTCCCGTGACCCCACCTTTCTATCTCTATCTCTATCTCTAGAGATAGCCTATCAACTTATTAGAGAGTATGCCGACTCTTAGGCACTTTAGTAACCTACATATTAAACCCCCATATGTATCCCTCTTGTTAAATCCCCACATGTATTCCGTTCTTCTCAGATACTAGATCCTCATCCTTCTACTGCTATGTAAGCAACTCAGAGAAGTTGTTAGTTCTTTTCTTTTCAGCTCACCATCTTACTATTTTATTTAAATAGTATTTTATCAGTTTTATTTAAGTATCCCTGATCCCAGTTCTATGTAACCCCTGTTCGATGTAATGTTTTTACAAATTTGTTTCGATGTAAACCGATGTGATATGTATACTTTCATTAACATCGGTATAGAAAAGTCTCAAATAAATAAATAAATTGAATTTAGAAAGATCAGAGGTTTTGGACATTTTGGGTCATCTTAAGGCAGATTGGGGATCTTTTCCTTTGAGGTGGGAGAAAGATCAAATTAAGTATTTAGGCATGGTATCAGGCTAATATCCCTACAGTTCTTCAAGACTTTCGACGTCGTACACAAGAATGGATGAATTTTCCATTATCATTAATGGGGAGAATAGCATTGCTTAAAATGTTTCTTCTCCCTAAGCTGTCATACCCCTACAAATGTTGCCGTTAGTACTATGCAACAAGGACGTAAAGACGTTCATGCCAATTTGCTCCAGGTTTGTTTGGAGGGAATGTAAGGCTAGAGGGTTTATAGCAAGATTGATGGTGCCCAAGGTAGAGGGAAGGTGGGGATTCCTAATATAAGCTATTACAATTTAGCTTGTTCGCTACGTGCTCTGGGAGATTGGCTGTTTGGTAGTACTTGCTTTGCAGATGGCGCAGCGGAGGCTAGTTTTGCTCACCCCTATGGCCTCAGCCAGGGTTAGAGATATACCAGATTATCTTGCTAGTAATATTTTAATAAAGTACTTGCAATATGGTTGGCGCTCAGTGAGGAGGTTGCTAATGCTAACGTGGAAATCTAAACCCTGGTTGCCTATTTCTGGGAACCCATAGTTTCAGACAGGCGAGTCCAACAAATTTTTCACTCACTTGTCCCAAATGGTCCAAGTGAGGTTTATTGACTTTATTGATCATCCAAATAGAAGGATGTTCTCCTTTCACTATTGTCAAGACACCTTTAACTTTTGAACGCAAGACGTTTTGCTTTATTTTCAGATTCAAAGCTTTATTTCCAAACAGATTCACATTGCGTCTCTGACCTATTCTTCAGGTCCCTTCCAGAGACTGCTCATGCTCTATAAAGTGAGGAAGCAGTACTAGCGAGTCTGTATAAGTATCTCCACTCAGTTACTAAGAACATAAGAATCTGCCATACTGGGTCAGACCAAGGGTCCATCAAGCCCAGCATCCTGTTTACAAAAGAGGCCAAACCAGGCCACAAGAACCTGGCAATTACCCAATCACTAAGAAGATCCCATGCTACTGATGCAATTAATAGCAGTGGCTATTCCCTAAATAAACTTGATTAATAGCAGTTAATAGACTTCTCTAAGAACTCATCAAAACTTTTTTAAACCCAGCTACACAAACTGCATTACCCACATCCCCTGGCAACAAATTCGAGTTTAATTGTGCATTGAGTGAAAAAGAATTTTCTCTGATTAGTTTTAAATGTGTTGCATGCTAACTTCATGGAGTGTCCCCTAGTCTTTCTATTATCCGAAAGAATAAATAACCGATTCACATTTACCCATTCCAGACCTCTCATGATTTTAAACACCACTATCATATCCCCCCTCAGCGTCTCTTCTCCAAGCTGAAAAGTCCTAAACTCTTTAGTCTTTCCTCATAGGGGAGTTGTTCCATCCCCTTTATCATTTTGGTTGCCCGTCTCTATATCTTCTCCATCGCAATTATATCTTTTTTGAGATGCGGCAACCAGAATTGTACACAGTATTTAAGGTGTGGTCTCACCATGGAGTGATATAGAGGCATTATGACATTTTCCGTTTTATTCACCATTCCCTTCCTAATACTTCCTAACATTCTGTTTGCTTTTTTGACTGCTCCAGCACACTGAGCCGTCGATTTCAATGTGTTATCCACTATGACACCTAGATCTCTTTCTTGGGTGGTAGCACCTAATATGGAACCTAACATTGTGTAACTACAGCAAAGATTATTTTTCCCTATATGCCTTGCCTTGCACTTATCCACATTAAATTTCATCTGCCATTTAGATGCCCAATTTTCCAGTCTCACAAGGTCCTCCTGCAATGTATCACAGTCTACTTGTGATTTAACTACTCTGAATAATTTTGTATCATCTACAAATTTGATTACCTCACTTGTCGTATTCCTTTCTAGATCATTTATAAATATATTGAAAAGCACCGGTCCTTGAGGCACTCCACTGTTTACCCTTTTCCACTGAGAAAATTGTCCTTTCCTAGCATGTAGCAGATGGAATCTTTACAAATGGGTATAGTGTGCTCGTGCTAGCAGTTGGAGATGGATCTGACGTCAGCACGTGGTACATATACCCCTGCAGAAAGTGCAGGCGCTCAGTAATTTCCGTCTCCAAAGCAGTTTGGAGCTACCTAACGCTCGCTGAGTGTTCTTCCAAATTCTAACGACTAAATTCATAGAAGAATCCTACCTGAAGACGAGCCCCGCACTCCTGCGGTGATACCCTCGGGTCCCTCCCCCAGTTGAGTTTCCCGAGGTGATTTCCGTGGTCCCTCGGAGGTAAGGGCCTCGGTCCGGTGGCCGAATCGCGGCAAGGACCTAGCCCCCTAGTGAGAAGGGCTCGGGCGCGGCATAGAGGCAGCCTCGGTCCCGATCCGTTCGCGGTGAGGACTTGGCCCCCAAGCGAGACGAGCTCGGGCGCGGCATAGAGGCAGCGGGTGCACTTCCTCAAGCGCGGCGATGAAGGTAATCGCCCTCTCCCCCCACAGCCGGAGACCGCCTGGGTCGCAGCCGGGAAGCGCCGAAGATCAGGTAAGGTGTACATCTTCCTTCACTGGTCTCCGAAGAGCGAGGATTAGCGGGGTCTGCCTACGTGGCAGCCCGCCATTTTGCCTGCCGGCTCGCCGTCGCCCTTTGCCCTGTTAGGGCGCACATTGAATTGATAGACGCACGTTGCTAGGCGCCTGTTGATGGGCGCACACTGTTAGGAGCACGTTGTTAGGCGCATGTTGATAGGCGCACACTGTTAGGCGCACGTTGTTAGGCGCACGTTGTTAGGCGCATGTTGTAAGGCACATGTTGTAAGGCACATATTGATAGGCGCACTTTGTTAGGCGCACGTTGATAGTGTTGATAAGTGCACGCGGTTCGGCGCACAGGGACAAGTGCGTATTCAAAGGCACGCATTTATAGGCGCATTTTATAGGGCGCATAGACCTAATAGACGCGATGGAGCGTAAGAGAGCTCAGGCGTCCACGGAACCGGCACCTCCTGAATCAGGCTTAAGAGCTCTAGGCCTCTGCTCAGCATGCCACCTCAGAGCCACACAGAGCGAGGAAGCAGACTCCCTATGTGCCCAATGTGAGGAGGCCCTGGGAGTTCCAGGTCAGGGTGGGTCCCAGCCCAGATTGATTGCCAGTTCCTCAGGGAACACCCCGGACCTAGCGGGCCGAGGTGAGCAGCCGGGGAACCCTAAAGACCTGGTGCCCCTGAGGCTGGACTCCGCTTCACTCTCCTGGGTGGAATTATTCAAAGGGATCCACGCCTTTGTCCAAATGCAGTCTGCTCCCCGAACGGACCCATAAGTACCGGATGACCCTGTCCCTGGACCCTCTAGGCCTAGGCACGGCCTCGCCACCTGGAAGCCCCACTTATGGGGATTCAGATTGCTCTGAGGAAGAAGGCGAGCTTCCCGAGCAGGGTGAACTTCCCTCGGGGATAGAGCCGCATCGAACCATGAGACGCTTCTTCCTTAGGGAGGATCTCCCAGACCTGGTCTCTCAATGCCTGTCAGAGCTGGCTATCCCGGGCCAAGGCACCCCAGGGGAACCTAGAATGAACCCCCTGCTAGAGGGCCTTCGTCAAACGGCTCACCATTTTCCCCTCCTTCAAGCAGCACAGCAGCTAATCGATCTGGAGTGGAATGCGCCGGAGGCCTCATTCAAAGGGGGTCGGGCCTTGTCTAGCATGTACCCACTGGACCCGGCAACTAAGGAACTGCTGGCGTGCCCCAAGGTAGACGCCATAGTTTGCGCAATTGTGAAGCGCACCACCATTCCAGTGGAGGGAGGGGCGGCCCTCAAGAATGCACATGACCGGCGCCTGGACGCCATTCTGAGACAAGCCTTTGAGGTGGCAGCCATGTCCCTGCGAATCGCGACCTGCTGCACCGTGGTGACGCGCTCCTGTTTATCACAAGCCAGGAACAACACCCCGGGAGAAGAAATGGAATCAGCTCTCTCATTCCTCACTGACGCCGCCTCCGACTTAGTTCGTACAGCAGCCAAGGGAGTGTCATCCTCAGTGGCAGCCAGGAGACAGCTCTGGCTACGAAACTGGTCGGCCGACTCATCCTCCAAGGCACTCCTCACAAGAATTCCCTTTAAGGGATCCCTCCTGTTCGGCAGCAACCTCGAGAACCTGGCTAACAAGTGGGGCGTCTCTGCGTTACCCCGTCTACCAGAAGACAGGTCAAGGAGGAACCAGCGCCCTCTTCCTAGGCCACCCAGAGGTAGAGGCTCTCAATACTTCATCCCCTACAGGACTCGCTACCAAGCACCTCGTTCTCAGACCAGGAGCCAGTCCTTTCGGATCAGGCACAACAAGAGGGGAACCGGCTCGGGTTCGGGTCCCGGCCACACCCCACAATGAGAATCAGCCGACCCATCTGGGGGAAGAAGCCATAGGGGGCAGGCTGACCCTATTCTACCACCGATGGGTCGAGACTACTTCGGACCAGTGGGTCTTTGCCATCATCCGAGAAGGGTATTACCTGGACTTTCTTCATCCCCCTCCGGACTTTCTTCATCCCCCTCCGGACAAGTTTCTTCATCCCCCTCCGGACAACCTTTTCTCCTCTACTCTCCTCAAGAGTCTTCGTCTGAATAATGAACAGAAATTCAACTTGTGAATAGTTAAAGAACCTTTTTTTCTAATGTTTATCTATCCTTATCTATTCTAAATTTTGTAAAGCCTGTTGCTACGTTACGTTACACTGTGAACCGAGGTGATGTTTTTAACGTGCCCCGGTATATAAAAAATTCTTAAATAAATAAATAAATAAATAAATAAATAAATAAATAAATAAATAAATAAATAAGTTTGTGGAATCTCCTTGTCCACCCCTCAAGAGGGTGGCACTGGAAGCTACCTTGCGGAGGCTCCTGTCCCTAAAAGCCATAATCCCAGTGCCTGCATGGGAGATAAATTCTGGGCATTACTCCATTTATTTCATCGTGCCCAAGAAGGGGGGCACCTTCAGGCCTGTCCTGGACCTCAAGTCAGTCAACCAGCACTTACGGGTCCCAAGTTTTCGCATGGAAACTCTGCGGTCAGTCCGAAGCGCAATACGGCCAAGGGAGTATCTCACATCCCTAGATCTATCAGAGGCCTACCTGCATATCCCAATTCATCGGGATCACCAGCACTACTTACGCTTCAAAGTCCTGCAACAACACTTTCAGTTCCGGGCATTACCCTTCGGGTTGGCCACCGCGCCACGGACCTTTTCCAAGGTCATAGTAGTGGTAGCGGCGTCGCTCAGGAGGGAAGGGATTCTTGTCTATCCCTATCTAGATGATTGGCTGATCCAGGCAAAGTCACCGGAGGAGAGCCACCGGGCAACCAACAGGGTTATATCTCTTCTGGAACACCTAGGATGGGTAGTCAACATGAACAAGAGTTCCCTACAGCCTTCACAGTCGCTGGAATACCTAGGAGTCCGATTCGACACCCAGGGAGACAAAGTCAGCCTGACCTCCAAGAGGAGATCAAAACTCCGGAATCATTTACAGACTCTGCTGAGCGCCACCCGGCCCACAGCTCGGGATTATCTACAGGTCCTCGGCCTAATGGCATCCACTCTGGAAGTAGTACCATGGGCACGGGCTCATATGAGACCGTTACAACGCGCCCTCCTATCTCGGTGGAGCCCACGATTACAGAACTACACCGTGCATCTACCTCTACCGGCCAGAGTACTGAATCAGTTACGGTGGTGGCTGCAGCCCGGCCACACGAGCCAGGGGTCAAAAATGTCCTCCCCAACCTGGACCCTGCTCACTACAGATGCCAGCCTGAGCGGCTGGGGAGCACACTGCGAAGAGCTAACCGCCCAAGGGCGGTGGAGCAAAGAAGAGTCGGGGTGGAACATCAACCGACTAGAGGCACGGGCAGTCAGATTAGCCTGCCTGAGATTTGCGCACAGACTTCAAAACAAGGCAGTCAGAGTGATGTCAGACAATGGCACCACGGTGGCATATATCAACCGACAGGGCGGAACCAGAAGTCGACAGGTATCCCTAGAAATAGCCCTCCTGATGGTTTGGGCGGAAGCAAATCTCCAGGACATCTCCGCCGTCCACATCGCCGGGAAGGACAACACCACAGCAGACTTCCTCAGCAGAGAAAGCCTAAACCCGGGGAAATGGCAACTGTCACCCACGCCCTTCCAGATGATTGTGGATCAGTGGGGGACTCCGGGCATGGACCTACTAGCGGACAGGTCCAAAGCTCAAGTACCCAGATACTTCAGTCGCAGACGAGATCCTCTATCCAACGGGATCAACGCCCTGGTGCAACCATGGCCTCAGGGGATCCTGCTATATGCCTTCCCCCATGGCCCCTGCTGGGCGCCATTATACACAAGATTCAGCGACACAGAGGCCTAGTTCTTCTGGTGGCCCCGGACTGGCCAAGAAGACCCTGGTATGCAGACATGAGAAGACTACTGGTACGCAGACATGAGAAGACTACTGGCAGGGGATCCCCTACCCCTGCCCCCTCACAGGGACCTGCTGAGACAAGGTCTCATCCTCCACTAGAATCCAGCTCAATTCTCTCTTACGGTCTGGCCATTGAGAGGGCTCAACTGAGGAAGAGGGGATACTCGGGGGCGGTAATAGATACACTCCTCCGAGCACGCAAGTTCTCCACATCACTAACTTATATAAGGATCTGGAGAGTGTTTGAAGCCTGGTGCGAAACTCGCAGCACCAACCCACATGCCGCTAAGATCCCCATCATTTTGGATTTCCTGCAAGATGGGCTTCAGAAGGGTCTATCCCTCAATTCAATCAAGGTTCAGGTGGCAGCGCTATCCTGCTACGGCCCCAGGAGTGACGGCAACAGCATTGCCACACATCCCGTTTCCTGAAAGGAGTCAAACACATTCGCCCACCACTGAAATGGCCAGTGCCCCTGTGGAACCTCAACCTAGTTTTGGACTTCCTGGCGGGACCCACCTTCAGACCCCTCCGGGGACTGTCCCTCCGGTTGTTAACCTTGAAGATGGTGTTCTTGCTGGCCGTATGCTCAGCACGCCGCATCTCAGAGCTAGAAGCGCTGTCCTGCCGCGATCCGTTTCTCAGAATCACCCCAGGGGCTATCCATCTTCGCACGGTTCCTTCCTTCTTACCCAAAGTGGTCTCCCACTTCCACCTCAACCAAACCATATCCTTGCCAACCATGGAAGGGTTGAAGAAATCGGAAACAGGTCGAATACTGCGTCATCTCGACATCGGCAGGCTGCTGTCCAGATACCTCGAAATGTCGGAAACAGTACGAAAGACGGACCACCTGTTCGTCCTTCACAGCGGGAAGAAGCAAGGAGCAGCGGCCTCACGGGCGACTATTGCTCACTGGATCAAGGAAGTTATCAAGGCGGCCTACGTAGATGCGGGAAAACCACCACCTCTATGGGTCAAGGCTCACTCTACCAGAGCACAAGCGGCCTCCTGGGCAGAAACTAGGATGCTGTCGCCTGCAGAGATATGTAAAGCGGCAACGTGGTCCTCCATCCATACCTTCTCCAGATTCTACCGTCTGGACGTTCAGGCCAGGGAGGACACAGCATTTGCAAGGGCAATCCTGCACAGACCTCGGGCAGCCTCCCACCCAGTCCGGGAGTAGCTTTTGTACATCCCATTTGTAATGAGTCCATCTGCTACACGCTAGGAAATGGTGAGATTACTTACCTGATAAGCTCGTTTTCCTTAGTGTATGCAGATGGACTCAGCATCCCGCCCGGCTGTCGATATATATGGGGTTTCACCGTTTCAAGGTAAGCCATGTTTCCTTACATAGGGCATCCACCCTACCGGGTGTCGACGCCTTCCGGTTAGGAACACTGGCGGTCTCCAGCTACTATCCATCGCTCAGGTTAATCAGGTTCAGTTAATCAATCGGTCAGTCACACATATATCCATAACAGCTTTTGCAAGGAAGATTACTGAGCGTCTGCACTTCCTGCAGGGGTATATGTACCACGTGCTGACGTCAGATCCGTCTCCAACTGCTAGCACGAGCACACTATACCCATTTGTAATGAGTCCATCTGCCTACACTAAGGAAAACGAGATTATCAGGTAAGTAATCTCACCAATTTAATCCTACTCTCTGTTTCCTGTCTTTTAGCCAGTTTGCAATCCACGAAAGGACATCAACTCCTATCCCATGACTTTTTACTTTTCCTAGAAGCCTCTCATGTGGGACTTTGTCAAACGCCTTCTCAAAATCCAAATACACTCACCTACCGGCTCACCTTTATCCACATGTTTATTAACTCCTTCAAAAAAGTGAAGCAGATTTGTGAGGCAAGACTTGCCCTGGGTAAAGCCATGCTGACTTTGTTCCATTAAACCATGTCTTTCTATATGTTCTGTGATTTTGATCTTTAGAACACTTTCCACTAATTTTCCCGGCACTGAAGACAGGCTCACTGGTCTATAGTTACCCAGATCGCCCCTGGAGCCCTTTTTAAATATTGGGTTTACATTAGCCACCCTCCAAGTACAATGGATGATTTTGATGATAGGTTACAAACTTTAACTAAGAGATCTGAAATTCCATTTTTTAATTCCTTCAGAGTTCTGTGGTATATACCAACAAGTCCAGGTGATGTACTTGTTGAGCTGGAGGTGGACCTTTGGCCTGGTGCAGGATTGGTATGGCCCTCAGGTCGGACCCAGAGACCGCCTGCCACCAGGAGGCAGAGCACAGGAGGAAAAAGAGGCTCGCTGGAGCTTCGCCAATAGCAACCCGGGGATTCCTCAGGTTGAGCCCTTGTCTTAGGTGGGCCTCGCAGGATCTCCTAGAGAGGAAGCGCAGGGGAGCGCCCACCATGAACAAAATATATATACTTGTGTGGCATGAGACTTTTAACCATGAGTAGATAAGTGTGCTGCTTGACATCCTATTAGCACCCAAGGCAGCATGGATTCACCAGGGAAGGTTCTGTCAGACAAATCTGATTTTTTTGATTGGGTAACTTAAGAATTTGATCAAGGAAGAGCACTTCATTTGGTCTACTAGGATTTCAGCAAAGCTTTTGATACGGTCCTGCATAAGAGGCTTGTGAATAGAATGAGAAGCTTGGGAGTGAGCGCCAAAGTGGTGACATGGATTACAAACTGATTGATGGATAGAAGACAGCATGTGATGGTGAGTGGAGCCTATTCTGAAGAGAGAATGGTGCTAAGCAGAGTGTCACAAGGATCAGTGTTGGTACCGGTCATGATCAATATCTTTGTGAGCGACATTGCGGAAGGGATTGAAGGCAAAGTTTGTCTATTTGTGGATGGTACTAAGATCTGCAACAGAGTGGTACGCCAAAAGGAGTAGAGAGAATGAGATGCAATTTAAGGAGGCTTGAACAGTCGTCAAAGATATGGCAACTGGGATTCAGTGCCAAGAAGTGCAGAGTCCTGCATCTGGGGTGTGATAATCCAAAAGAGCTCTATGTGATGGGGGATGAAGGGCTGTTGTGCACGGAACAAGAGAGGGCACTTGGGGTGATAGTGTCTGGCAATCTGAAGATGGCAAAGCAATTTGACAAGGCGATAGCTAAAGCCAGAAGAATGCTGGGCTGCATAGATTGAGGAATAATCAGTAAGGAAAAGGAGGTGATAATCCCCTTGTACAGGTCCTTGGTGAGGCCTCACTTGGAGTATTATGTTCAGTTCTGGAGACCGTATCCCAAAAGGGACAGAGAAGGCTAACAAAAATGGTGGGGATCTCCATCAAATGACTTATGAGAGGCTGAATGATCTAAATATGTATACCCTGGAGGAGAGGAGGTGTAGGGGAGATAGGATACAGACCTTCAGATACCTGAAAGGTTTGAATGATGCACAGTCGACAAACCTTTTCCATTGGAAAGAAATCAATAGAACTAGTGGGCATGTAATGGAACTCCAGGGAGGAAGAACCAATGTCAGGAAATATTTCTTCACAGGGGGTGGTGAATGCCTGGAATGCCCTTTCGGAGGAGGTGATGAAGAAAAGGGCATGGAATAAACACTGTGGATCACTAAAGGCTAGAGGGTGGAAATGAAGAAAAGAGTGCATGGGGGTAATTTGCTGGTGTGGCAGTTACTACCCTTAACCAATAAGCTTGATAATTCTGATGCAACTCCAATATTGATCTCTGCTTCAATGGTAGGGAGGAAAGAGGAAAAGGGAATTAGACAGAAGATGGAAATGAAGAAAAGATTACATGGGTGTAACTTGCTGGTACAGCGGTTACTACCCTTAAACGAATAAGCCTTCATATTGTTGATGCAACTCCATCATTCTCTCTGCTTCAACGGCAAGCGGTGATGGGAAATTGGTCTCAAACAGCAACCAACAAGATCCCTGGCTTGATGATATAGGAGGCTGTTAGATATGAGGGGAATTGTATGGCATGGCAGATGCTGCCATGAGCTTGCTGGGCAGACTGGTTGGACCGTTTGGGACTTTTCTGCCTTCATATCTATGTTTCTGTGTACATAGTCATATAGAAATGTATATTCTTATAATCTAATAAACCTGTGTACAGTTGTACATTCTGCCAGCTGTGCTCACAGTCCCATTTGTTTGTCCTGGGGTGAAGGGACTGAAATCCCACCCACTAACATTTTCCTCCCCAGCAGGAGGCACCAGGCGCCAAGAACGTGAGGGCTGACATGAAGATTGACGGAGCTCCCACCAGGTCAGGGGGCGTTACACTGGTTTTTCCCCATTGTGACGATTCCTCTAGGAAAAATGTGCGAGCGAAAATCTAGCAAAGCATCTGCGTGCAGGAACTGCTGTGGTTAGGCCAAGGAACGTTTACCCCTGCAAAGCTTTGAGGACCCCGGCGGTCCCTTCTTCAGCAATGGGAAATAAGGTGTCCCACAGAATGCCTGACGTGGGGACAAGGGGGTCAGGTGACTCCATGTCACTGCAGTCCTCGTCTACACTTTGTCAACATGGGGGGACAATTTTAAAAAACTATTTCTGTGAGTAAATCTGTGAAATCAGCCTCCTGAAAACGGTTCTCCCTCACGTTGTGCCACACCACGCGTCCTTTTACCCACATAGAGAGAAGGTCTTCCATGGAAAAAGCTGGTGCAGACGTCCACATGCACAGCAAGCTTTACAGGGAACGTACACACATGCTTCCTCTTTCAATCTCAGAAAACAGTACCCATGGATTTCTTCTGGTGTGCAGAGTAGCCCCTGATTTATTAACCATATGGGAACTCCTAATGTTTGATTTAATGTATTTTAACAGTATTTATTTATCTGGTATAATGCCAGGTTTCGCTATACAATAAACTACACTGTCATTAAACCAACATTTCATAAGCAAACAGTATTCAGGTGGGGACTAAGAAAGCCAATATTATACCAGCCGAACCCAACCCCCAGATCAAATCAACGAGCTCTCCCCCAGCAACCAAGGAGGAGCTTCCATAGATGGGGTCCTGTTAACAAGATTCCCAGAGTAGCAGCCCTTGTGAGGAGAGCGGTGAGTCCAGACCCAGCGGGAGACCTCTCCTCTCGGTCACTGCCCGGGGCCTCCTATCACAACAAGGACAACACTGCCTGCCCAAGACTGGACGGGCAATGCATTTGTGTACCACACCCCTCTCATTAGCACATTAATCACTTGTAACCTTCATCAACACTCCCGTTTCTTTCCTCCTCAGGCTCCAGAGCTTGCACAAAGTCAGCGCTGCAGCAGAATGCGCCAATATTTATTTATTTAAGTTTTATATACCGAAATTCTTGTAAAAGGTTACAAATCAGTTCGGTTTAGGCCTGCAACTAGGCCTTCCTTTCATCCCTTATGGCTCCCTTCTTGACACATCCACTGCCATCAAATTTCATCTCCTATTCCCCCGGCCCCCTGACCTATGTTCCTTGTTTCTCCCACGTAAGCCTTATCCCTTCTGCCTCTAAGCTAGATCCCTTCTCTCTCCTGGGCCTCTAATCCTCCTTCTCACCCCCAGCTTCCTATACCCCCTCTCTCAAATATCATCCTCCTATCCCCTTTTCTCTCCCATCTAAGCCTCCTATCCTCCTCTCTCACCCCAAGCCTCTTATACCCCCTCTCTCAAATATAATCCTCCTAACCCCTTTTCTCTCCCATCTAAGCCTCCTATCCTCCTCTCTCATCCCAGGCCTCCCTTTCACCATATTTGTTTATTTATTTAACAAATGTGAATCCGCAAAGCAAGGCAATGTCCTCCTTGTTAACCAAGTTGCAAGTTATAAATCCACCTCATAGAGTATAGAGGGGACCCTCTGGTGTAATGTAGGCCATAGCGTTCTGGACCATCTGTAGGGGTTTGGTGGAGTTCACAGGGAGACCCAGAAGAAGGGAGTTGCAGTAATAAATTTTAGACAGGATGATGGATTGGAGCACCAAGCGGAAGTCTCGGAGGTGAAGGAGAGGTTTCAGTTTTCTTAGTACCTGCAGTTTGAAATAGCATTCTTTGGTGGTGTTATTTACGAATTTTTTTAAGTTAAGCTGGTTGTCAAGCAGAACGCCTAGGTCCCTCACATATAGTGAGTGATTAACAGATGCTTTGGCTAGTTGGGAAGAACTAGGTGAGTTGAGAAGAACGGTGTTGTTGACCTGAGATATGAGAAGAATCTCCGTCTTATTGGAATTGAGGATGAGGTTGAGGCTGGTGAGGAGTAGGTTGATTGACTGAAGGCAGCTATTCCAATGGGACCATGTTTTTTGAAGAGAATCCGTAATTAGGATGAGAATCTGGATGTCGTCCGCATAGAGGTAGTGAGTTAACTTTAGGTTAGAGAATAAATGACAAAGCGGGAGAAGGTAGATGTTGAATAGGGTAGGTGAGAGGGATGATCCCTGGGGGACTCCCAGGTTGGATCTGACTGGGTGTGATTCTTTATTGTTGATCCTAACCTTGAAGAACCTGTTTTCAAGGAAGAATTTGAACCAATTGAGTGCCGTTCCCTTGATGCCAATGTCTGCAAGTCGCTCTAATAAGATAGTGTGGTTCACGGTTTCGAAGGCCGCAGACAGGATAGTGTCCGAGAAAGATGTTAGTAGTCATTCCGTGTTTAGCGCTTTGTGGAAGCCAAACTGTGTTGGGGTGAGAATATTATTTTCTTCCAAGTAATCAGAAAGTTGCTTGTTTACAAATTTTTCCATGAGTTTGGCGATCATCGGCAAATTCGCTATGGGGCGGAAGTTGGCTGGGTCCGATGGTGATAGGTTGGTTTTTTTTAAACGAGGTTTAAACATCGCAAGCTTTAGTTGGTCTGGGACTAGCCCCTGAGCAAGGGAGCAATTTATGACGTCTGCTATAGGCTTAGCAATAATATTCGGAATGGTGAAGAGCAGGTTGGGTGGTATGGGGTCTGACGGGTGTGAGGAGGGTTTAAGTTTCTTGAGAATGTTTTCTATTTCTAGTGAAGACATAGACTCAAAGGAATTTAGTGATACATTAAGTTGAGAACAGGTGTTGAGTGTGAGAGGCGGCTGGTAGGGATGTGAATCGTTTTTTGACGATTTAAAAAACATCGTCCGATATTTTTTTAAATCGTCAAAAATCATTAGAGTGCGCAATACAAAATTCCCCCGATTTATCGTGAAAAATCATTAATGGAGTTAGTGTCCACTAACAGGAGTTATTTGGGGGGAGGGCGGGAAAACCGGCACACCAAAACTCCTCCTAAACCCACCCCGACCCTTTAAAACTAATCCCTTACCTTCCCCCACCCTCCCAAACCCCCCCAAAACCTTTTAGAAATACCTGGTGATCTACTGGGAGTCCCGGGAGCGATCTCCCACTCTCGGGCCGTCGGCTGCCATTAATAAAAATGGCGCCGATGGCCCAATAAAAAAAACCCCACTCGACCCTTTACAAATGACCCCTTTGCTTCCCCCACCCTCCTGAACCCCCTCCCCCCCCAAAACCTTTTACATGTACCTGGTGGTCTAGCGGGGGGTCTGGGAGCCATCCCCTGCACTCATACCCTCGGTGCTGGACTGGTTTCAAAATGGCGCCAATCGCCTTTGGCCTCACTATGTCACGGGGACCGACGGTCGGCCCCTGTGACATAGTGAGGGCAAAGGCGATCGGCGCCATTTTGAACACTGGCAGTCGATCGCCTTTGCCCTCACTATGTCACAGGGGCCGACCGTCGGTCCCTGTGACATAGTGAGGGCAAAGGCAATCGGCGCCATTTTAAGTACTGGCATCTGACAGCCGGAGTGCAGGAGGTCGCTCCCGGACCCCTGCTGGACTTTTGACAAGTCTTGTGGGGGTCAGGAGGGTCCCCCAAGACTTGCCAAAAGTCCCTGGGGGTCCAGCGGGGGTCCAGGAGCAATCTCCTTCACTCGGGCCGTCGGCTGCCAGTAAGCAAAATGGCGCCGATAGCCTTTGCCCTTACTATGTCACAGGGGCTACCGGTGCCATTGGTCAGCTCCTGTCACATGGTAGGAGCACAAGATGGCGCCGACGGCCATGTGACAGGGGCTGACCAATGGCACCAGTAGCCCCTGTGACATAGTAGGTCAAAGGCTATCGGCGCCATTTGATACCGGCACCGAGGGTATGAGTGCAGGGGATGGCTCCCGGACCCCCCCCACTAGACCACCAGGTACATATAAAAGGTTTTGGGGGGGTTCGGGAGGGTGGGGGAAGCTAAGGGGTCAATTTTAAAGGGTCAGGGTGTTTTTTTTTTTTATCTGCTCGGGCCTCACTAAACACAATTAGCGATGTGAATCGGAATCGGAACCGATTCCGATTCACATCTTTACGGATCAGATTTTTTTCTCCCTCCAGCCGAACCCGATCGTTAAAACGATCGGGCACACGATTCACATTCCTAGCGGCTGGTGGATGGACGCCGTGAGGGGCGCGATGTTGCGGTCCCGGGCCGTGCCCCGGTCCCTCCGCCTACCTCGGGGGTGGCCCGGGCCGTTTCGAGCCTTCCCCAGGTCGTTTCCACCAAGCCCTGGGCCTGCAGCCCTTCCAGCGCGTCTCTCCCTCCTCGGGAGAGATGCCGACGCTCCGGCACAGCTGGCCCCGCCCCCTGACGCGCGCGGGGAGGAGCCCCATTTAAAGGGGCCAGCGCGGGAAAACCTCTGCTGGACGGAAGATGACGTCAGATGCCCTCAGGGTACAAGTACCCTGCAACTAGCTCTCTTCTGTGCCTTGCAACAAGGTTCCTGGTCTTCGGCCTGTTGTAGCAGCACTCCTGGTTCTCTCTTCGTCCCGCTTCTGCCTTGCCCTCCTCGCTGGATTGCTTCTTTTGGACTTCGACCCCTGGATTGGCTCTGGACCGCTCGCTGGACTTCGACCCCTGGATTGGCTTTGAACCTCTCGCTGGACTTCGACCCCTGGATTGGCTTTGGACCGCTCTCTGGACACTGACCCCTGGATTGGCTGCGGACCACTCTTTGTCGCCTAAGTCCCAGCGGCCGTGTCCCTACGGGCCCCTCCTGGGGGGACTTTAGCTTCCAGGGTGAATCTCGAAAAGTCCCAGGGGCTGGACTCCTAAGGGCTCCTCCCGGGGGAGTACCGGTCTCCAGGGTGAAGACTTTTCGACTACCGGGGTCCAACATCTGCCTTCCTCTCAGTGAGTGCAGAGTTCTTGGTCGCATAGGACTCCTCCGTGGTCCACCATCTCAAAGCACTCCGGCTTTCCAAACCGCCTCCTGGTTGGGACACTTGCTGCAGACCTCACAGCACACCATCCTCTGTCCCAACCGGCCCAAGGGTCCACGAGATAACACGCAATAAGGATGGCAATTTTTTTCTCAGAGTATCCGGCCAATTCCTTGGCTTTACTAGAGGCTTGGTCATCTGGAATGAGAGGTGTGGACGGTTTGGTGAGGGCTGAAATGTATGAAAACAGTGCTTTGGAGTCAAATATGAAGTGATGTATGTTTTTTGAGAAAAAGTCTTTCTTTGTTCTGTGGATGGCGTTCCTGTAGGCATTTAGGAGGGATTTGTAGGCGACCAGGGGTGTGGTGGAGGGTTTTTTTCTCCATCTATGTTCTTTACTTAAGGGACTTCAGTTCTGGTGTAAACCATGGTTTCCTGTTGTCCTGAGCAGGATGTAGTGTTTTGGAGATCGTTGGGCAGGTTCGTTCGGCTACTTTGCTGGTGATGTTGATCCAAGATGAGGTTGCTGTGTCGGCATCAGAAAGGTCGAGTTGGACAAGTTCCTTGGAGAGCTGCGTACTAAGGAGTTCTATGGAACAGGGTTTCCTGAATGTAACAGAGGTTTTGGGGAAGGAATGGGGTGGGTGTTCCTTAATCTCTAGGACCGTGGAGATGATCTGATGATCTGACCAGAGGACCGGAGAGCATATTGGGTTGGCAGATAGAGCGATGCCCTCATTTATAAAGATGAGGTCCAAAGTGTGGCCCCACTTTGTGGGTCGGGCTGTAAACAATTTGTCTGAATCCCATGTGGCTGAGTGCGGAGAGTAGAGTTTCGCAGTTCGAGGAGTGTGGCGAGGCGTCCACATGCAAGTTAAAGTCTCCCATCAAGATAGCTGGTTTGTCCGCATTGAAGTGTTTCGCGATGAATTCAATAACTGGAGAAGGGTCGGATTCTAGTTTACCTGGAGGTGCGTAAATTTGAAGAAAATTTGATTTGAAGAAGGCTAATTCCAGATTGGCTGTAGCATTTGAGAGAATCAGGCTTAGGCCTAACCCTTTTTTTTGCCGCTAAGAGCAGCCCTCCTCTTTTTTTGAGTCTGGGTATTGAGAGAAGGTCGTATAATTGAGTGGGGAGCTGATTTATTAACGCTGTATCCGTGGGTTTCAACCAGGTTTCTGTGATTGCACAGATGTCTGGTTTAGTTTCTAACAGGCAGTCATTAAGGATGCGAGGTTTTTTTGGAGATGGATTGGGCGTTGAATAGAGTTAGTGAGAAGAGTGAGAGGCCGAGTATTTGTGTGATCGGCGAAATCATGATGGGAATAAGTCCTTGTTGTCGGAGGGGAGGGAGAGCAAGGGATTTAGGCCTACTGGCAAAGTGATTGCTGATTATGGGGATTGCAAAGGAGCACATCCTGGGGAAATGAGAGAAGTGGGAGGAATTGATCGGGCAAGAATAGCTGCTAAGGTGTGGGCAGGAGCAGGCGATGGCCAGTGAAGGGCAGGGGGTAGAGCCGGACTGTGCCGGGTTGACCAGCCTCAAATTGAAGTATAGAGTTCAAGGTTGCACGAAGGGGCTGCACGAAGAGGCACACAAAGCGATCAACTTCACACAGGTACAAACGTTGTTACGACATTACACAATCGGCACATTAACTTACCATGTCCTTGTCTGTTCTGTTTCTGTTCAAGTTTTACATATGATTTTCCTTTTTTTGTGGTACCTTTCACATCACAAGATTTTTATATAAAAAATATTAAAAAATTGTATCTATATAAAAAAATGTGTTTTAAATGTTTTTAATGTATTTATGTATGTCCTATCGTATTTTTACTTTTATTTATATTATCTATTTATTGTTTTTAGCCCCTGAGGCAGCCCCAAGCGGGGCGAAACTCGGCCTGAGTCGGGCATTTGTATGAATTCATGTCTCCATTCAAATAAAGTTTACACTTGGACTATCTTGGCGTCTTATCGTACCGGTTTACATCAAAACAGGGGAAAAACCAGAGAAAATGAAAATAAATTACATAAAACAGGGGTGATGAAGTCGGAAAAACTTAGAAGGTAAATTTAGATTAACTTAGGGATAGAAACAAGGAACATAAACTCAGTAAGGAGAAAGGTTAACGTTAACAAGGAAATTAGTATAAACAAGGATTGGAGTTTAGCGTTATACATTAATATTCAGATGGCATTAACAATTTTATTTATTTATTTATTTATTTGCTTTTATATACCGACATTTGTTGGGGTACATCACATCGGTTCACATTATAACAGGATAATAGCATGACGGAAGTTGTACCATTTTTACATTGTAACATTAAAACATGCGTAGGAACAGTTTAACAATGAAACATAGGTTAACAGTTTAACAATGAAACATAGTGGAACGTAGGGACAGTATATGTACATAGTAACAATTGAGGAATGAATTAAATCACATAGATAATTAAACGTGCATACTGAATTGAAATTAAATCAATAAGGAATTAATAAATCAGCTCAAATAACAGCGTGATAGAGTGGAAACCAATCTTATGGGAGAAAAAGGGTTCAAGGGGGGAGAAATGGGGCAGGAGGGGGGAGAAAGGTCAGGACGGGGGACGGGTGGATCGAGGATCAAGATCAGGGGGTGAGGAACAAGCAGGGTGGGGAAATTGTTACATGTTCACAGCATGAGTATCCTAAGAATAAGAGAAAAGGTTCTGAAAGGTCACCTACTGCAGTCTGACGTTGGTGGTACTGATACTGCTCCAGAGTGATTATATATTTGGAGTATCTTTTTCTGTTACTTCCATTAGGGTTCTGTTGGCTTTCAGTTAGTTGAGGAGGGGAGAGTGGGCTGGGAAGAGTGGTGGGAGGGGTGGTGCCTTTGTCACTCTCATCCCAGATTCATATTTGTTTCTTTTGCAGTGGTATTAGCAAAAAATGTATCATATTGTTTTGATTTCATCTGCCCACTCTATGTAACTTTGTTCTTCCTATTTTTACCTACGGTTCTGGTTACAGTTCCCCCTTTCGATGTAAACCGATCTGATATGGTCCTCAACCATGAAGGTCGGTATAGAAAAGTGCTAAATAAATAAATAAATGTTACCTGTGCCTGGGATGTTCATCTGCTGCTGTTTACCTGTTTCTTTGGTAAAACTGAATAAAGATATCATGCAAAAAAAAAAAAAAATTGGAAAGGACAGGACCCTGCCTACACAGAATGGGAGACCATTGAGGTGGTTCTGGTAATTCTTACAGATCCACTGCTGCTCCTAGCAGAATCAGTGCCTGCTTGGCCCGGGCAGCCATTCTGAATGGGGGTACCAGGCTTCCAGGATTTCCTGCACAGCAGTCACCCTTGAATAGAGAACATATCTGGTAACCTTAGCCCAGATATCCGCCCGGCTAACTCCAATAAATAACCTGCAGAGCTGGCCAGAATATATCTTCTGCTGCATGAGAGCTGAATATTTTTAGATTGCTTCATGAGCCCGGGGAGCTTTGCTAACTCAATGCCAGAGAAATCCCTGAAGTTAGCTCGCCGGTGACCCATCACACTAGCTGCAAGACCACCTCTTAGCTGGATTTGCTAATGTAACCTCCATTGACTGCATTTTCGCAGTGAGTGTCTCTTTAAGAAGCCTTGAGAGAGAGAAGGGCACAGAGCATGCTCAGTTGGGATGCTGTGGCTTACAGCGGCCATGATTAAGGGCAACGCGCATGCTTGGTAGTGGGAGAAGTTACAGGTGGATTAGCAGTCGGAGGGTGGGGTTTGCTCAGTCCTGCACAGACCCCCGAGCAGGCAGCGGACCTGGGCTACCATGTGGGCCAGTGGGAATCCGCGTGGGCTGCAGGATTCACGCGCTGGAAACCTTCCTTTCAGATGCATTAATGGGCTCCTAAAGAAGCAGATCCCTTCGGGAACCGGACCCCTAGCAAGGAGGAAAGCCGCACGTGACAAGGAGCCTGAACTCTAAGGAAACGAACCCAGCCATCAGGAAATTCTGTTGCTTTCCAAGTTACAAAAGCAATGAGAACACGATCCTTTGCATTCTGTAAATGAATGGCTGATTTTAATATTATTTTCATGCCTGATGAAGAAACAACTTTCTTTTTTAAGTGTAAGTAATGGCAATAAAGCTGTAGCTTTGCTTAAAACAAACAACTGTTTCTCCATCTCTGGGGTTAAGTGGTTATCAAAGGGAAAATGAGGATAATCTGACCCCTGAAGAGCCTGGAGCCTGCCTCCCTCTGCTTTCTGTTTTCTATTATTATTTTTCACAGCTGTTGGATTGCCCGGCCCTGCCCAGGGTTGGTGCAGCTGCTTCCTAGTGCTGCACCCCCCATTTAACCAGAAGCTCGCCCTGCTACCTGTCATCCTATGCACTACATGCCAGGAGCTCGGCCATGCGCCCTGCTACCTGTCATCCTATGCACTACATGCCAGGAGCTCAGCCATGCGCCCTGCTACCTGTCATCCCATGCAGCACATGCCAGGAGCTCAGCCATGCGCCCTGCTACCTGTCATCCCATGCAGCACATGCCAGGAGCTCGGCCATGCGCCCTGCTACCTGTCATCCCATGCAGCACATGCCAGGAGCTCAGCCATGCGCCCTGCTACCTGTCATCCCATGCAGCACATGCCAGGAGCTCAGCCATGCGCCCTGCTACCTGTCATCCCATGCAGCACATGCCAGGAGCTCAGCCATGCGCCCTGCTACCTGTCATCCCATGCAGCACATGTCAGGAGCTCGTCCATGCGCCCTGCTACCTGTCATCCCATGCAGCACATGCCAGGAGCTCAGCCATGCGCCCTGCTACCTGTCATCCCATGCAGCACATGCCAGGAGCTCGGCCATGCGCCCTGCTACCTGTCATCCCATGCAGCACATGCCAGGAGCTTGGCCATGCGCCCTGCTACCTGTCATCCCATGCAGCACATGCCAGGAGCTCGGCCATGCGCCCTGCTACCTGTCATCCTATGCACTACATGCCAGGAGCTCAGCCATGCGCCCTGCTACCTGTCATCCCATGCAGCACATGCCAGGAGCTCGGCCATGCGCCCTGCTACCTGTCATCCCATGCAGCACATGCCAGGAGCTTGGCCATGCGCCCTGCTACCTGTCATCCCATGCAGCACATACCAGGAGCTCGGCCATGCGCCCTGCTACCTGTCATCCTATGCACTACATGCCAGGAGCTCGGCCATGCGGCTCACCTTGATGGCCTCGGAGAAAGGAATGAGCTGGGTGCACTTGGTCGCCGTCTCAGATGCTGTTGGAGGATGAGCTTCTCCTCGGGGAAGGCTGTAATTCCTTTGCTTCTGCTTGAACTGATGGGGGAAGCTGTGGTGGTGCCGAGCAAGCTTCTGCCAGCCCCTGGTGACTGCAGGAAAGGGTTGCCACTGTCATGAATTGCAAAACACGTTTCGTAAGCATTGGGAGGGTCCAGGCTAAGTCACATCCCGGTTCGGGCCCAAGGGGGAAGGGATTTGGCCCCCTTGCCACGCAGCTATCGGATTTCATTCTTTGCATTTCAAGGCAGAGAGCCAGAATCCGATCACATCTCAGCCCGAGCGAGGAGGCGTGCCTCAGCTTTGTTCAGCACCAGGCATGGCCACCTCCCTCAGCCCCAAGCTTCCTTCCTGGGTAATAATTGTAGATTTTTTTTTTCTATTTGCCAGGAGGCCCCGATCTCTATTTTTGTAGTTCTGTGGCATCCTCGCCCTGCGCTGAATCCCTGCACTGAGGACTGCAGTGCATGCACGTGGCAGGAGGAGGTTGTGGACTCTCCTCCCTGGGCTCCCAATCCCAAGCTGTACCATCCTTTTTCTTCTCGTAGCATGCCCAGACACTCTCTACCTTCATGGCACTGTGCGAAGATTATTGAGACACCTGTCTGAAATGATTATATGCAGGATGTATGGAGGATTTTCCTATTTTAGCATTCCTTCGGTTTGGGAGAGTACTGCAGGGTTCCTCACTTTCTGCCACCCTTTTTATTATCTATCTAGCCTTACTCTGCCAAATTTTAAGCCTCCCTTGACGTAATGTATTATCTGTATGCAGATGATATTCCATTCTTTTTTCCAATTCATTTGTCATTACTCTTTATTTAAAATTAAGACTTGGCGTTCCCATAATCAATGCATTTTGTGTTATGTTCCGGAATGTGAACCCTTGGTTGAGCGATGAATTTAGGTCCAGTTGCTGGGAGGCGAGGCTAAGTCCAAGTCCAGTACAAGAGAAGGAGTCAGAAGATCTGGATGCAGGCGCCTCCTGCAGGTCGTGAAGGACTCGGATACGAACAGTCCAAACAAACCGAGTCTCGGAAACTCCACAGCCGGTCCAGGGGTCGAAAGCCAGAGAACACACCTCAGCCGGTCCAGGGGTCGAGAGCCAGAGAACACGCCTCAGCCGGTCCAGGGGTCGAGAGCCAGAGAACACGCCTCAGCCGGTCCAGGGGTCGAGAGCCAGAGAACACGCCTCAGCCGGTCCAGGGGTCGAGAGCCAGAGAACACGCCTCAGCCGGTCCAGGGGTCGAGAGCCAGAGAACACGCCTCAGCCGGTCCAGGGGTCGAGAGCCAGAGAACACGCCTCAGCCGGTCCAGGGGTCGAGAGCCAGAGAACACGCCTCAGCCGGTCCAGGGGTCGAGAGCCAGAGAACACGCCTCAGCCGGTCCAGGGGTCGAGAGCCAGAGAACACGCCTCAGCCGGTCCAGGGGTCGAGAGCCAGAGAACACGCCTCAGCCGGTCCAGGGGTCGAGAGCCAGAGAACACGCCTCAGCCGGTCCAGGGGTCGAGAGCCAGAGAACACGCCTCAGCCGGTCCAGGTGTCGAGAGCCAGAGAACACGCCACAGCCAATCCAGGAGGTCAAACATGGAAGATCAGGAACAGGACCAGGAACCAAACGCAGGAACAACTAGGAGCCAAGAAGCCAAGGCAAGGTCTGAGGTGCAGACCTTAAATATAATTCCCCAGCTGGAGCTTGCAGGAAGGAGCCACTCAATTTCCAGTAGTGGCTCCTTTAAGAAAATCTTCAGTCGCGCGCGCCTCTAGGGAAACCAGCAGGGGGAGGAGCCAGGCGCGAGCAGGAAGGCTGCTGATGCCGCGGCCATGTTGCAGGAGCAGCCGGGACGCCGCGGGACATCAAGCCGACGCCAGCGGTCACCGCGAGCGGGGCGGTCTGCCGCCCCGGTGAGTAGCTGGCCCCGGTTGCGGCTTGCCGCCACCGAGAGCCATAACATTTTGAATGTTTCTAAAACAAAAATTATGATCTTTGACAGGTTTCCATGGATGGACAAACCTTTGAAATTTTTGTTTGAAGGTTCTGAAATTTCCAACTCTTCTCGTGTTGTTTTCGATTCCCGGTTGTGCACGCACTCACAGCCCAGTGTGGTTGTAAAGGCTAACGTTCTTCAAACTTGAACTTAAAGCCTCCACTCGAGCATTCGGCATTCCGGACGGTTCTATGGGTGATGATATTTTCTGGGATGGGCTATTGTAACTCTCTGTCACCTCAGTCCACATTGCATGCTTTCCAGGTTGCACAAAATTCTGCAACTTGACTGCGTACTGGGACCAGTAATAGGAGTCATCTTACACCTGTTGGATTACATTGGCTTCCTGTCAGTGCCAGCATTTCATACAAGCTGCCTTCCATTATTCATAGTCCTCTCAATGTAATTGATTACCCATGGATTTGTGCAGTTTTTAAAATATACAACCCACAATGCATGCTTCATTCATCACAATCCCACCTATTAATGACTCCTGTTAAAGCTGCATGATTGGAAGAGACACAGGAAGTAATCTTCTCTATAGCAGGCCCTGTTCTTCAGGATGGGCTTCCAGAACAATTGCGTTGACAACATCTACCAAGAAATCTTTCCTCTTTATGATGATGTGGATTCTCGGTGAGCTGGCTCTTTTTATGGGCTGTGCTTTTTCTTTGTCTTGAATTTTACTATGATTGTTGTTTTGTGAGTTGCCTTGAACCTTGTGTAGGCGGTATATACATTTTTTAACTAAACTAATAAATTAGTACACATGGGGGTACACAAGCTATCCCCTGATCCAGGCTAGCCCTCACAGCCTGATCCAGTCCTAGTGAAACCCGCCTCCCAAGGGAGATGGAGATTAGAGAGCAGGCTATCATTTAAGTGAACTGCAGCAGAGAAAAAAAAGAGGACAATGCAGGAATGTAATATGAGCCACCAGCCCAGGAAACACAGAATTAGATTGAAAAGGTTGCCAGACCTCTTACTGTGAGGGTGTTTAAATGACCATTGAATAGATGAGTCAGAGACTCAGGTAGGGGATTTACATGTCACATTCTCCTGGACTACTGTGGGTAACTTGCAGTGAAATATCACTTTCATTCCAAGGATAGAAAAATCCTAAATTACAGCAGTATGAATGGAAAAGTCTTACATTGGAGAATTCTAAATGAGTGAGGGATTTATAAGAAAAATGTACTGAGAAACACTCCTAGGAAGCAAACAGATTCTTACCCTGATTAACAAGGGGAGTCAGACCCTTGGGTACCCAGTTCTCAGACAACAGAAGAAAAAAAGGCCAGGCAGGATGGAAGGGTGTGCATGGTCCTGCTTGGGTCGGCATTTTGGAAGGTGACCCATCCAGGCTGGGTAACAGCAAATGACTGACCATGAGCTTAGTGGAGCTAAAATCACTGAAAGCTGAGGCTGTGGAGGGCCTGAATCACTGAATGCTAAACAAGCCATGAGCCTAGTGGAGTTGTATGCCCCAGCCAGGAAAACCATCCTACCAAGGGAGAAGAACTGAAGGACAGCAGCAGATCCAAAGGAGGTGTGGTGCCCCAGGAGGAAAGGGATCTCAGCGGCAGATCGAGTGGTCCCCCAGAGGGTGTGGAGCCCAGCGACATACCGGGAGGCAGAGTCAGATCCCTAGGAGGACGCGGACCCCAGCGTTGGCATAGACCTTTCAGTGGAGCAGAAGTGGCACCAAAGAGATGGCAGCAGTTTAGATACAACAGAACCAGTTGCATCTTTTCACATGGATGAGACTTGGAGAAAAACGAGGGAGGATAATAATAATACTTGATTAAGCGTGAACTCAAGGTTCCTTCTATATGGTGGTATACTGTGGGGGCCAACTACCCCAAATTGCCAAATATTAAATGTTCTTGCTACCTTATAGAAATGTATATAGTTGTGTGGCATGAGACTATTAACCATGAGTAGATAAGTATGCTGCTTGACATCCTATTAGTGATGTACATAGTCATGTAGAAATGTGTATAGTTGTGTGGCCTGAGACTATTAACCATGAGTAGATAAGTGTGCTGCTTGACATCCTATTAGGGAAGTACATAATCATGTAGAAATGTATATAGTTGTGTGGCCTGAGTCTATTAACCATGAGTAGATAAGTGTGCTGCTTGACATCCTATTAGTGATGTACATAGTCATGTAGAAATGTATGTAGTTGTGTGGCCTGCGTCTATTAACCATGAGTAGATAAGTGTACTGTTTGACATCCTATTAGCCATGTACATAGTCATGTGGAAATGTATATAGTTGTGAGGCCTGAGACTATAAACCACGAGTAGATAAGTGTGCTGTTTGACATCCTATTAGCCATGTACATAGTCATGTAGAAATGTATATAGTTGTGTGGCCTGAGACTATTCAGCACGAGTAGATAAGTGTGCTGCTTGACATCCTATTAGTGATGTACAAAGTCATGTAGAAATGTATATAGTTGTGTGGCCTGAGACTATTAACCATGAGTAGATAAGTGTGCTGTTTGACATCCTATTAGCACCCAAGGCAGTATGGATTCACCAGGGAAGGTCCTGTGAGACAAATCTGATTTGTTTTGATTGGGTAACTTAAGAATTTGATCAAGGAAGAGCACTTCATTTGGTCTACTTGGATTTCAGCAAAGCTTTTGATACGGTCCTTCATAGGAGGCTTGTGAATAAAATGAGAAGCTTGGGAGTGAGCGCCAAAGTGGTGAAATGGATTACAAACTGATTGATGGATAGAAGACAGCATGTGATGGTGAATGGAGCCTACTCTGAAGAGAGAATGGTGCTAAGTGGAGTGTCGCAAGGATCAGTGTTGGTACCGGTCATGATCAATATCTTTGTGAGCGACATTGCGGAAGGGATTGAAGGCAAAGTTTGTCTATTTGTGGATGGTACTAAGATCTGCAACAGAGTGGTACGCTGAAAGGAGTAGAGAGAATGAGATGCAATTTAAGGAGGCTTGAACAGTGGTCAAAGATATGGCAACTGGGATTCAGTGCCAAGAAGTGCAGAGTCCTGCATCTGAGGTGTGATAATCCAAAAGAGCTGTATGTGATGGGGGATGAAGGGCTGTTGTGCACGGAACAAGAGAGGGCACTTGGGGTGATAGTGTCTAGCAATCTGAAGATGGCAAAGCAATTTGACAAGGTGATAGCTAAAGCCAGAAGAATGCTGGGCTGCATAGATTGAGGAATAACCAGTAAGGAAAAGGAGGTGATAATCCCCTTGTACAGGTCCTTGGTGAGGCCTCACCTGGAGCATTGTGTTCAGTTCTGGAGACCGTATTTCCGAAGGGACAGAGACAAGATGGAGGCGGTCCAGAGAAGGGCGACCAGAAAGGTGGAAGGTCTTCATCGAAAGACTTATTAGGAGAGACTGAAGGACCTAAATATGAACACCCTGGAGGAGAGGAGGTGCGGAGGAGGTAAGATAGAGACCTTCAGATACCTGAAAGATTTGAATGATGCACAATCGACAAACCTTTTCCATTGGAAAGAAATAAATAGAACTAGTGGGCATGTAATGGAACTCCAGGGAGGAAGAACCAATGTCAGGAAATATTTCTTCACAGGGGGTGGTGAATGGCTGGAATAGACTTAGTTTTTGGGTACTTGCAAGGTTCTTGTGGCCTGGTTTGGCCTCTGTTGGAAACAGGATGCTGGGCTTGATGGACCCTTGGTCTGACCCAGTATGGCATGTTCTTATGTTCTTAATGCCCTTACGGAGGAGGTGGTGAAGAAAAGGGCATGGAATAAACACTGTGGATCACTAAAGGCTAGAGCAGAGCTTTACAAAGTGTGTGTCGCGACACTTTAGTGTGTCGCCTGAGGTGTGCCGGTGTGTCGCGGAAGCCCGGTGCACGTGACACACCGGCAAGTGGGAGCCAATGCGGCCGCCGGTGGAGCTCATCCCACTGGCGGCTAAGCAGTGAAGAATCGTTGTGCTGTGTGCCGCAGACACACAGCAGGAAGATCGGTAAGGCCGTGGTGAGTTCACGTCACCACGGCCCGAAGAAAAAGGGCACGTCTAAACGTGCAGGTGCTCCGCCTCCTTCCTGCCCACGCGGCCCCAGAAGACAAATGTTGCCGGAGCCGCACGGGCAGGAAGGAGATGAAGCAGCCGCGTGCAGAAGAGGAGCCGCGTTGTTGCAGTGGGCGAGAAGAGGCCTGGTAGCAGGGCCCCCACCGCGGATCGGATCGGCCCGAGAAGATCAGAGTCGCCGCGATTGGCCCGAGAAGATCAGGGCCGCTGCAGAGCCGATCCTGCAGCGACCCGTGAAGAGGAGGCCCAGAGGTAAGAGAGAGGCTGAGGGCCCGTAGAGTGCGTGTATTAGCTAAGTTGAGAGTTTGGGTGCCTGTATGAGCTGAATTGAGAGATTGTGTGCATGTATGAGGTGAGCTGAGAGATTGGGTGCCTGTGTGAGTTGAGAGATTGGGTGCCTGTGTGAGTTGAGAGATTGGGTGTGGGAGTGAGGACCTCAATGTTTGCAGAGACAGCATGTGAGAGCCTGTGTGTGTGAGAGAAGAGACAGCATGTGACAGTTAGAGCCTGTGCATGAGCAAGATAGCATGTGGGAGTGAGAGAGAGCCTGGGTGTGTGAGAGTCAGACAGCATGTGCAAGAGAGAGACTGTGTATGAATGATTGTATGAGAGAGAGAGCATGTGAGAGTGAGAGCCTGTGTGTGTGTGTGTGAGAGGGAGAGAGAAAGCATGTGAGAATGAGAACGACTGTATGTCTGAGGGAAGAAGATAAATGGAGAGAAAAGAAATAGAAAAAAAGACAATATGAAATGAATTGGCAAAAAAATAAGAAAGGGGAGGTGGAACAAAAAAGCCTGGGACCAACCGATTAGAAAACTAAGATCAGACAGCAAAAGTAAAAAAAAAAAAAAGAAATAAATTACTTTTTACTGATTGGCACATGTAATCTTTGGGAATGTGCAAGAGTAGCACTTTCTCTATGCTGATTTCACAATGTACGAGATCAACATGGAGGAAGTGGAAACCCACGGGTCCTGCACAGAGGAGGCAGCAGAATGGGCTTCAGTGCCAATAGCAGCAGTCAGCGCCTCCCCAATAGCCATGCGGCATCAGTGACAGTGGCAGCAGAGGAATGAGAGAGGCTCTGAGGTTGCTGGCAAAAGAAAGAGAGGGGGTCTGCCTTTAGTGTGTGCCTGCCTGAGGGTGTGCATGTGTATGAATGGGAGTCTGCCTGGGGGTGTATGTGTGTGAATGGATGGGTGCCTGCCTGGGGGATGGTGAGGGAGTGGTGTGAAAATGAATGGGAACCTGCCTGGGGGTCAGTTTTAGTGTGTGAGAATGACTGGGAGCTTGCCTGGGTATGTGTGTTTGTGTGAGAATGATTGGGAACTTGCCTGTGTGTTTGTGTGTATGTGAGGGAGCCAGAGATAGTGTGTATGAGAAAATCCAGGGGAGTAAGAGTTTGTGTGTGGGGTGTGTGTGGAGGGGGAGAGAGTGTCTTAGAGCCTGAGAGTGTGTCAGTGTCTGTGAGAGCGAGAGGTTATGGTGGGTATTTATTTATTTATTTAGCATTTTTATATACCGATTTTCCAGTAACAGAATTACTAATCAAGTCGGTTTACATTTTAAACAATAACATGACAGGAGGATGTCTTACAATAAACAGGAAGATTGAACTTGGATAAATAATTGGGGTTAACAACATAACAGCATGAATGTGTATGTATGTGACAGTGTATGTGTGAGAGAGAATGGACATGTGAGTCTGTGTGAGAGAGGATAACCTCTGGGAAATTGTAAAAAATGTATATGATTTTAATTAATAGAAATTCTATTTATCAGTAGTTTTAAAATATTCTTTTATTAGTATGGTTTTACTATTATAATTGATGCTTTATGTTTCTTGATTTTATTTGTTTTATGAGGAATGGTGGTTCTGTTTTTCCATTGTTAATACACAGAGTCTGGCTTCTTGGAGTTTCCATTTCAGTTTTTGTCTAATTTGTGCTCCTTTATTTTGTATTCTGTATTTGGTGAGGGTCTGTCTCTGCTCTGTGTGTGTGACCATGATGAGAGATTCTGCTAGCATAGGGATCTATAGCAATCGGGTTTGTTTTGTTTCCTCAGTAGGTGGTGTATTGGTATTCTAGGACCCAGTATAATATTTACCCTTGCTTTTTCACAGGTAGAGTTATTGTTGTTAGAGTCCTTGGTGTTATTACTGTTATGTTATGATGGGATTGCAGTATAGATTTTGAGTGTCTTTTTTTTTTGCGAGGTTTTATTTTCGTTCACAATGTGCCTGGCAGTGGAAGGTGTTTGTGCTGCTGTTACTGTGAGGTGACACCAGAATTTGAAAACATCTTTTAGTATGATGAGATGTAAGGGAAACATTCAAGCTCCATTGTTTGGGGGAATTTCAGTGGATGCACAGAGTTACAGAACTGGAGGTGCAGGATTTATATTGACATTCTGTCCCTTCCTATAAATTCCAGTCTTCACTCTCATAGCCATATAGAATTAGTTGAATGAGGCTATCAATAATTTTATAGTGTGAAACTGGCCAGCTTTTTAAAATTATGCAGAAGACCCTTTGGACTTTCTTATTAACACCAAATATTCAAATCTGTGTTCATCCCATCAAGCTCATATATCTCATTAAAGAGGTAAATTGAATAACACAATAACTTTGTTTTATTATTGTTACTCATAAATTATAACAATAACATTAATCTTGGAATATTATATATTTTTAATATAAATGAGAGGTTTTCACAAGATAGGTTGTGTCGTGAAACATTTTATTATGTATATATTTAAGGAAACATACATAAATTGTCGAAATACATTTCATTCATTTAGGGGTAGATTTTCAAACAAGGCGCGTTGGCGTACTTTTGTTGGCGCTCCAGGCGCAAACAAAAATACGCGGGATTTTAGCGGATACGCGCGGAGCAGCGCGTATCCGCTAAAATCCGGGATCGGCGCGCGCAAGGCTATCGATTCTGTATAGCCGGCGCGCGCCGAGCCGCACAGCCTACCCCCGTTCCCTCCAAGGCCGCTCCGAAATCGGAGCGGCCTCGGAGGGAATCCTCTAACGCCCTCCCCTCACCTTCCCCTCCCTTCCTCTACCTAACCCACCCCCCCGGCCCTGTCTAAACCCCCCCCTTACCTATGTCGGGGGATTTACGCCTCCCGGAGGGAGACGTAAATCCCAGCGCGCCAGCGGGCCGCTAGCGCACCAGGACGCGACCTGGGGGCGGGTACGGAGGGTGCGGCCACGCCCCCGGACCGCCTAGGGCCATAACCACGCCCCTGGACCCGCCCCCAAAACGCTGCCGACATGCCCCCTAAACGCCGCGACGACCGGGCCCACCCCCGACTCGCCCCCCTCGGAGAACCCTGGGACTTACGCGAGTCCCGGGGTCTGCGCGCGCCGGTGAGCCTATTTCCCATCACCGCTTGCCGTTGAAGCCCTGCTCGCCTAAATCCGCCCGGATTTGGGCGGATTTAGGCGAGCAGGGCTCTTAAAATCCGCCCCTTAACCTTTAACCTCCGGTTTGCTTGTAGACTAATTACTGTGTCCCGAAATTTTGTTTGTCTAAAAAGTGTGAATGTCTTCCCAAAATCCCGTGCTCTCATCTACAAAAAAAGTTCTAAATGAACTATCTTTTTTTATTTTCAATCAATTTTGATAAAATATATTGAAGAAAAAGGTAAGTTTCATATTACTGGTGCATGCCTCCATGGCCTTGCGCCCTTCTTGTAGTATAATCATTAACTTGCCTCCTTCCTCCTTTTGTCCTTTTTGTTTATTTTATAAATAATTTTAATGTGATGTTTTTATCAAAAAAAATTTTTTAAAAAACAATTATAATCTCCACCTTGCATAAACCGGATAATGCAACTTATATTTTTTTCTTTTTCTTTCCAATATCGTTTTAACTTTTATTGAATGACTGAAATTATTTTATCCCTATGCTCGTGAAAGATTATATTTCAATCTCCATTTTGTCTGTACGCCATCTATTTTAAATATCCCTGAAAGGGTTTTTTGAACGCCAAGTTCTTATGTGTTAGACTGCCACTGTCCAAATAAAACTGTTAGAGACTTATCTCCCGACACAGCTGCGTTTCGTTCTTTCTTCTTCAGGGGAGTGTGTCCATTCCTGTTTTCATTTGTTCCACAGTTGATCCAAAATTCATGGCTTTTTTATTCAGGCTGTCCGTTCTCTCTCTCGGGCTTGCAAGCTCCGAGTGGCGGCGTTGTTTTTTAGCGCTTTTTCTGTGCTTTAAAAGCTAGTCAGCAGATCACAACTCGACCAATGGTGTGGTATCCGTATTACATGCTACGTCATGTTCACAAACAATTGCTGATTGGTGGTCTCAAAATTAAAGGGCCGCTTGTTCAAAATGAACATATATCAGTTCTCGTTCTATCTCAGATTAGACTCGCCCACTCCACTTCTTCATTTAATCCTTGTGGTGCCACTGTGTTCAACCTGAAAATCCATTGCTGTTCAATATAATTCAATTTCTTCTTTTCATCTCCACCTGTGTTGTTACTTTCGACCTTGTCTATGATCGTCCATCTAAGTTGATCAAAAATATGATCATGTTCGATACAGTGCTGCACCATTGGTGCTTCCACAGTTTTTGTGTTTAATTTCGATCTGTGCTCAATCAATCGTGTTCTTATGACTCTTGATGTCCTGCCTACATAATTTTTAGGACAAGGGCACTGAATCAAATAAATCACATTTTTTGATGTGCAATCAGTGTCTCTACTCCTCATTATGCAGTATCCTGTAACGGGATCCTTCCATTCATTGCCCTCAATAAAAAAGCCATGAATTTTGGATCAACTGTGGAACAAATGAAAACAGGAATGGACACACTCCCCTGACGAAGAAAGAACGAAACGCAGCTGTGTCGGGAGATAAGTCTCTAACAGTTTTATTTGGACAGTGGCAGTCTAACACATAAGAACTTGGCGTTCAAAAAACCCTTTCAGGGATATTTAAAATAGATGGCGTACAGACAAAATGGAGATTGAAATATAATCTTTCACGAGCATAGGGATAAAATAATTTCAGTCATTCAATAAAAGTTAAAACGATATTGGAAAGAAAAAGAAAAAAATATAAGTTGCATTATCCGGTTTATGCAAGGTGGAGATTATAATTGTTTTTTAAAAAAATTTTTTTAATAAAAACATCACATTAAAATTATTTATAAAATAAACAAAAAGGACAAAAGGAGGAAGGAGGCAAGTTAATGATTATACTACAAGAAGGGCGCAAGGCCGTGGAGGCATGCACCAGTAATATGAAACTTACCTCTTTCTTCAATATATTTTATCAAAATTGATTGAAAATAAAAAAAGATAGTTCATTTAGAACTTTTTTGTAGATGAGAGCACGGGATTTTGGGAAGACATTCACATTTTGATTTCTCATCACAAGCGGAGAGGGATATTGATTATTTGTCTAAAAAGTGTGTCACCAACATGAAAAGTTTGGAAAGCTCTGGGCTAGAGGGTGGAAATGAAGAAAAGAGTGCATGGGGGTAATTTGCTGGTGTGGCAGTTACTACCCTTAACCAATAAGCTTGATACTTCTGATGCAACTCCAATATTGATCTCTGCTTCAATGGTAGGGAGGAAAGAGGAAAAGGGAATTAGACAGAAGATGGAAATGAAGAAAAGATTACATGGGTGTAACTTGCTGGTACAGCCGTTACTACCCTTAAACGAATAAGCCTTCATATTGTTGATGCAACTCCATCATTCTCTCTGCTTCAACGGCAAGCGGTGATGGGAAATTGGTCTCAAACAGCAACCAACAAGATCCCTGGCTTGATGATCTAGGAGGCTGTTAGATATGAGGGGAATTGTATGGCATGGCAGATGCTGCCATGAGCTTGCTGGGCAGACTGGTTGGACCGTTTGGGACTTTTCTGCCTTCATATCTATGTTTCTGTGTACATAGTCATATAGAAATGTATATTCTTATAATCTAATAAACCTGTGTACAGTTGTACATTCTGCCAGCCGTGCTCACAGTCCCATTTGTTTGTCCTGGGGTGAAGGGACGGAAATCCCACCCACTAACATTTTCCTCCCCAGCAGGAGGCACCAGGCGCCAAGAACGTGAGGGCTGACATGAAGATTGACGGAGCTCCCACCAGGTCAGGGGGCGTTACACTGGTTTTTCCCCATTGTGACGATTCCTCTAGGAAAAATGTGCGAGCGAAAATCTAGCAAAGCATCTGCGTGCAGGAACTGCTGTGGTTAGGCCAAGGAACGTTTACCCCTGCAAAGCTTTGAGGACCCCGGCGGTCCCTTCTTCAGCAATGGGAAATAAGGTGTCCCACAGAATGCCTGACGTGGGGACAAGGGGGTCAGGTGACTCCATGTCACTGCAGTCCTCGTCTACACTTTGTCAACATGGGGGGACAATTTTAAAAACTATTTCTGTGAGTAAATCTGTGAAATCAGCCTCCTGAAAACGGTTCTCCCTCACGTTGTGCCACACCACGCGTCCTTTTACCCACATAGAGAGAAGGTCTTCCATGGAAAAAGCTGGTGCAGACGTCCACATGCACAGCAAGCTTTACAGGGAACGTACACACATGCTTCCTCTTTCAATCTCAGAAAACAGTACCCATGGATTTCTTCTGGTGTGCAGAGTAGCCCCTGATTTATTAACCATATGGGAACTCCTAATGTTTGATTTAATGTATTTTAACAGTATTTATTTATCTGGTATAATGCCAGGTTTCGCTATACAATGAACTACACTGTCATTAAACCAACATTTCATAAGCAAACAGTATTCAGGTGGGGACTAAGAAAGCCAATATTATACCAGCCGAACCCAACCCCCAGATCAAATCAACGAGCTCTCCCCCAGCAACCAAGGAGGAGCTTCCATAGATGGGGTCCTGTTAACAAGATTCCCAGAGTAGCAGCCCTTGTGAGGAGAGCGGTGAGTCCAGACTCAGCGGGAGACCTCTCCTCTCGGTCACTGCCCGGGGCCTCCTATCACAACAAGGACAACACTGCCTGCCCAAGACTGGACGGGCAATGCATTTGTGTACCACACCCCTCTCATTAGCACATTAATCACTTGTAACCTTCATCAACACTCCCGTTTCTTTCCTCCTCAGGCTCCAGAGCTTGCACAAAGTCAGCGCTGCAGCAGAATGCGCCAATATTTATTTATTTAAGTTTTATATACCGAAATTCTTGTAAAAGGTTACAAATCAGTTCGGTTTAGGCCTGCAACTAGGCCTTCCTTTCATCCCTTATGGCTCCCTTCTTGACTCATCCACTGCCATCAAATTTCATCTCCTATTCCCCCGGCCCCCTGACCTATGTTCCTTGTTTCTCCCATGTAAGCCTTATCCCTTCTGCCTCTAAGCTAGATCCCTTCTCTCTCCTGGGCCTCTAATCCCCCTCTCTCACCCCAAGCTTCCTATCCCCCTCTCTCACCCCAAGCTTCCTATACCCCCTCTCTCAAATATAATCCTCCTATACTCCCCCCCCCCCCCCCCCCCACTCTTACATCTAAGCCTCCTATCCTCCTCTCCCATCCCAGGCATCCTATACTCTTCCCTTTCACCATATTTGTTTATTTATTTAACAAATGCGAATCCGCAAAGCAAGGCAATGTCCTCCTTGTTAACCGAGTTGCAAGTTATAAATCCACCTGATAGAGTATAGAGGGGACCCTCTGGTGTAATGTAGGCCACCTACTGGCGGGACCAGGTATCATACATTACATAGATGCTGATGACATTCAGTAGAAGAAACAATTGAAAAGACATTAAGCCTGGCAATGCTGTACCTAGATATAATACGACAACTACTAAACCAAATGGAACTAGTAATTAATATTGAAAAAAATGAATTTATACACCTTGAACAAAGAAAACATTGAAATAATTCAGAATCCCATCAAACTTAAAAATGACAAGACAGTGGAATTAAAGGAGAAAGCTTGACATGAAACTCAGCCTTAAGCAACACATATCACTGAAAGTTAGAGAAGGCTATGCCAAATTAATGGTCCTTAGGAGACTAAAACCCTTATTAACTTTCAAACAGTTCTACAAGCACTAATTTTCGCTAGCACGGACTATTGTAACACACTTTTCCTAGGATTACCTTATACAACACTCAGACCACTACAAATACTACAGAACTCAGCTGCCAGAATACTTTCTGGTAAGAACAGAAGGGATCATATCATTCAAACACTTGCCGAATTACACTGGCTGCCAATTGAACAAAGAGTGCAATTTAAAATGCTATGCACAATTCATAAACTAATGACGAAAATGCTGACTGGCTAAACACCGCACTGTGACTACATGTCCCCCAGAGAAATCTCAGATCAGCCAATAAAGCTCTACTAACCATTCCCTCTGTCAAAACAGCAAAACTGACGCAAGTAAGAGAGAGAGCACTATCCTTAGCAATATTATGGAACACACTGCCACTCGAAATAAGATTGATGAAAGATTTAAAACTCTTCAAAAAAAGTTTGAAAACTTGGCTCTTCAAAAAAGCTTTTCACAATGAGGTGAATGAGTAAGAACACCTGCTCCCAGCTGGAAGTCACCTAAAAGCGTAACTGCTTCCTTTACTGTTTTTATCATAATTAAGTATTAATGTAAGAGAGCGACAGTATAAAACGTATATGATTTTCCAATGAATCATATAAATGGTAATTCTTCCAATCCACTTTCCATATAGAATAGATTTCTGAAACATGTAACCGAAAAACTGATTGGCACCCCCCCTAGATAAATGTACAAACCAAACTGATATACGAGCCCAATTGTAAAGCACTGTGATGGTGCGTTACTAAACGACGGTATAGGAAAGATTTTAAATAAAATAAATAGGTTGTGTCTCCCCGCACGTGGAGGCTCAGAGAACGCAGCGGTGATGGGCGGCTGCACGTTGGCCTTTGCCTGCCTTGAGCCCCATATCAGACCCCGATTCCTCCTTCCTGGCCTTCTCAGCCAACTTCCTCCACTGCTTAGCAAAATGCCCTTTGTCGTAAATGTTGTAAAGTCATTCTTAGTCCTCCGCCAGCGATTCCTGTGCTGCTCTGAGACTCGTGTTGCCAGAAGTAAAATCTGTCTTCTCTCGCTGCATCCCTGTTACTTGGAATATTTCTGTAAAACCGTGTCTGGCCGTGCAAAGGTGGACACCAGTGTACGACTACTACTATAGCATTACCCATTCCTTCACCAGCGAGGCAGAAAACCCAGGTCATGAGGGAGCAGCTTAGCCCGGCCTGGTTTTACCCCAGTGCATTTGCAGAGGTGAAAGCAGGCCTGTGTGAGCTGGACCCTAATGACCTACAGCCATCGGGGGGGGGGGGGGAGCTCAGGCCCACTGTCCAGGCTGATGCCCCACTGCATGCAGAGCGTTGATTTCCTTGGAGATTTAGGAATGAAACAATCAGAACTTCAATCCCATGCATGCAGGGGGGGGGGGAACACCAGGCCTGGATCGGCCCGTTGGGTTGACCCGGGTGAGCGTCTGATGTGCGTCTGCTGATTACTGCAGTATAAGAAAACATTGCCAGCCTGGGCCCAGAGGAAACAGTCTTTCTTTTCTGCAATTCTGAGTGAGGCACTTCCTGTGACCAGACCTCTGTTCTGGCTTTCTTACTTGCCCTCCTGATGCATTCTGGGAGCTGTAGTGCATGATTTGAAATGGGGAGGAGCTGAATAACACATCCCACAACTCACTGGAAGGTAACCTCAAGCACCAGAGCCTGTCCAGCACCTTCTGCGCCGCCTGTGGACTCGGACTCCCGTCTTGTCAGGACTGAATGTACCTGCGTGGACTTCCTTCTTGCTGCTCTGTAGGTTTCTAGCCGGAGCAGATCTAATGTGGGGGTTCAGGGCAAGGCAGTCTCTGTTTATATTCTCTGTATGCCAGGATGGTAACTGAAAAGCTGTCACTGGGTGTGGGAAATGCGTGGAAGCCAAGATGGGATCATAAGGGGGGGGGGGGGGTGTCTGGTTTTTCAGCTACTGAGGAAGAAGCAGGGAGGTCTCCTACTGCAAATCCATAGAGAAAGGGAGCATTTCCTGAAGCTCTCCCTGTGCACTCCGCATATATATGCAGTTATCATTCCCAGAAGCATACGCGCAGCCTCCTCTGGGGTGGAAAGACCGGAAGCTCACAACATCAATGCTTCCTGAGGGAGTGACATGGGGGTGGCGATTTGTTTCTCCCTCTGCAGAGAGTTTCCGTAAACGTGAGAACATTAAACTTAACAAAACAAGGCTTTTAATTAATTAAACTGCTCCTGCTGCTCATCTAAGCATGGGCATGCTTTTCTCTTAATGATTCTGGACTGATTTTACAGTAAAGTTACAGATAAACACAGGTTTTATGTACCCTGGAGTGGGGACAATGATTCTGGGCTGATATTACAGTAAAGTTACAGATCCACACAGGTTTTATGTACCCTGGAGTGGGAACAATGACTCTGGATTGATTTTACAGTAAAGTTACAGATCCGCACATGTTTTATGTACCCTGGAGTGGGGACAATGATTCTGGACTGATTTTACAGTAAAGTTACAGATCCACACAGGTTTTATGTACCCTGGAGTGGGAACAATGATTCTGGGCTGATATTACAGTTCCCACTCCGGTTGTTAGACCCACTCCGTTGATATTACAGTAAAGTTAAAGATCCACACAGGTTTTATGTACTCTGGAGTGGGATCAATTATTCTGGGCTGATTTTACAGTAAACTTACAGATCCACACAGATTTTATGTACCCTGGAGTGGGATCAATTATTCTGGGCTGATATTACAGTTCCCACTCCGGTTGTTAGACCCACTCCGTTGATATTACAGTAAAGTTACAGATCCACACAGGTTTTATGTACCCTGGAGTGGGATCAATTATTCTGGGCTGATTTTACAGTAAACTTACAGTAAACTTACTCTCACCTCCAAACTAGATTACTGTAATGCTCTCCTCTTAGGGCTCCCACTGTCTTCGCTAAAACCCCTTCAACTACTGCAAAATGCTACAGCAAGACTCATTACCAACGCACGCAAACACGACCATATTACCCCCATCCTCAAGGACTTACATTGGCTCCCCATCCTGTCCCGTATACATTACAAAACCTTGACCATAATACACAAGTCCATCCACTCCCACAATTCCAACTGGCTCGACCTCCCTTTCACTGCCCCCCAGTCCACCCGAGCCACCAGATCTACCAACAAAGGCACCCTACATGTCCAATCCCTGAAAATGGCTCATCTCTCCTCTACCCGCGACCGTGCTATCTCTATTGCCGGTCCGGCTCTATGGAACTCTCTACCTGACCACATGCGCATTGAACCGTGTGCAATTAAATTCAAAAAGAAACTAAAAACACTTCTGTTCAACCATGCTTACCCAGAATAACTCTTCCATCTCCTCTCGTAGACCCCCCCTCCAGGGGACTGCCCTCTCCTTATATTAAGGAGACTACAATTGTAAATTATAAATTGTATTCTCTGGTTATGACTTTCTTGTGCGGTGCAGAGGGAGACTCGAAACGCTGCCGGGCCTGCGCGATCGGCGCCGGAGACCCGCCGGGGTAAGGCCTGACTAAAATCTACCCTTGCCCACAACCGCCTCCGACCCCGACCACGAGGCAGCCCCTGCTTACCTCCGTGTCGCGCTGACGCCGTCCTGCAGACCGCCTCCAACGCTGAGGGAACACGCTGCACGCTGCCGAATTCCAGCCAATCAGGGGACAGCCCTGATTGGCCTTTAAATTTGAAAAGCTCTCAGGCGTCACGCGCCGAAGGAGCGCGACAAAGGGGCCTGCCCCTTTGTGTGCCCCTTCGTGTGACCTTCCGGTGCTTGTGGAACTCTGTTTTGGATGTACCTTGCTTCCATAGACTACGTCGTACAAATATACCTGGCATGACATTGAGCACCTGCATTACTACATTGTATTGTAAGCTACAGCATACTTTCCGTTGTCATTTAACTGTTCTAGTGTCTTCTTACTACCATTCTGACAGTAACCCTGTAACCAGCTCCCTCCTCTCTGCAACATTTCTTATCCCAGGAAAACTAATGTCTGCAACCACTCCCTAACACGTAAACTCTGTGTGACCCTTCTCCTTTTACTTCACTTCAAACATGCTGAACATCCCAAAACTCAGCTATAATAGATACAGACCCCTTTCTCAATATGCCTCACGCCACCGCTCATACCTCAAATCCATTCCTACTACTATGGTCTCTCCGCCACTCACCCAAATTATCGGAATCACTGCACTGGCGCTTATTCTTTTTAACGCCCAATCACTAAACAAAAAATTCTCAATCCTTAATGACCTCTTATTAGATGAAACACCCGACATACTGGCAATAACTGAAACCTGGTTAAAAGACACCGAGAATGTGCTCCTTAACCAGCTTCCGAACAATATTTATGATATTATCTCTATCCCTAGACCTAGAAAGAAGGGTGGAGGCATTTTACTAGCCACTAAGAAGCAATTGAAACTCACCCTACAAGCTACATCCCCCCCTCCTAAACTTGAAATTGGATTATTTAAAGCACCTAGCATTCAAATATGCCTTATTTATGCCCCTCCTGGTATACTCAACAACAACCCATCTGCACTAATTGAATGCATTGCAAAAAATATCTCGAGTGACTCCCCAGCCATTATCCTAGGCGACTTTAATCTGCATGTGGACAACGTCCCGCTTACACCTAGCTGCTCCTCCTTCCTCGAAGCCATGAAATCCCTAGGATTCAAGCAAACTATAAACTCTCCTACCCACAAAGCTGGTCACTCGCTCGACCTCATATTCACCAACCAACATATTACCACAGAATCCCTTACTTGTTCACCTATTCCCTGGTCTGATCACTACATTATAAGAACTACTAACACACTAAATAGGCCCCCTCCCTTGCCTGTTGTTTCCACAACTTTACAAATCCGTAAATCATGTAACAAGGATGAGCTCACGACCGCCCTGTCATATGCCCTTAGCAACCTTAATTTTAGCAATGCTGATACTGCCCTTGCTTCATGGAACGAGCAAACACAATCAGTCGCTGACAACATCTGCCCCTTTGTTACTAAACAACTATCCTCTCTAAAAAATGCAAAAAAAACATGGTACAATAACATACTAAAAGAACGGAAACAAGCCCTTAGAAAAATTGAAAAAAACTGGCGCAAAGACCCTTCCCCTACCCTCCTGGCACAATACAAGACCTCCTTATACAACTACAATAATGAAATCAATTTAGCCAAAAAGAATTTCTATGCCTCTAAAATACACCAGTTCCAATTCAACCCCAAAGCCCTATTTGATTACGTCACCTCACTCACCAACCTTACCCCTAATCTCATTCCTGATGAAGAGGCAAAAAATAAATGCGAACAATTGGCTGATTACTTCCAAGATAAAGTCAACAAAATCATGACACGCTTTCAGACCTTCTCCCACACTCCCCAAAAGAATTGTACTGTGCAACCTAGCAAACTCTCTACTAAACTTACAATGTTTGAACACACCTCTACCAAGGAAATAGAATCCATACTCAAAAAAACTAGACCTTCATCCCACCCCTTTGACACCATCCCGACGAAACTGTTACTCACCATACCTGATACAATAGCCCCCTTTATTTCAAAGATCATCAATGCCTCAATTGACTCTGGCATAGTACCCTTCCCATTAAAACAAGCCATCCTTAAGCCCACACTAAAAAAACCCAAGCTTGACCCAGCTGATCTGGCCAATTACCGTCCAATCTCTAATCTCCCGTTCATTGCAAAAATTTTAGAAAAAACCATTAACTGCCAGCTTAGCAACTTCTTGGATGAACAAGAAATCCTTTCTCCGTCACAATACGGCTTTCGTAAACTACACAGTACAGAAACCCTTCTTCTCTCTCTTTCCGATTACCTAATCAAAAGCTTAGATAAAGGTCTATCCCATCTCCTAATTTTATTGGATATTTCTGCTGCTTTTGACACTGTGAACCATCAGATCCTCCTTGAGCGCCTCTCCGATATTGGTATAACTAAACATGCCCACAAATGGTTTAGTTCTTACCTCAGCGACAGACATTACAGAGTCAAAGTTGGCAACCATGAATCTAAAGAAATCCTCATTGCGCAGGGAGTCCCCCCAAGGCTCCTCACTATCATCCACCCTTTTTAATGTCTATCTTCTACCCCTCTGCCAACTCCTTTCAAACCTTAAGCTACCTCACTTTTTGTACGCCGATGACGTACAAATACTTATTCCCATTACTGACTCTATTCCAAAAACGTTGGAAATCTGGCAATCTACACTCACCGCAATTAACAACCTCTTAAACTCCATCCAGCTTGCCCTTAACTCCACAAAAACTGAACTTATGGTCATTTCACCTCCTACCCCCCTACATGCTACACCCTCAATAAATTTTATTCCACCACACACACATTTTTCTCAACAAGTCCGTGATCTAGGAGTACTATTAGATGATCAAATGTCCTTCAAAAAATTTATTAATGCTACCCTTAAAGAGTGTTTCTTTAAGATCCATACACTCAAAAAACTTAAACCTCTACTTCACTTCTCCGACTTTCGTACCGTGTTACAATCTATGGTGTTTTCGAAAATTGACTATTGTAACGCGTTACTATTAGGTCTGCCAAAAAATTCCATAAACCCACTACAAATCCTGCAAAATACGACAGCTCGTATTCTCACTAATACACCTACAAGGGAACACATTACTCCTATACTTAAGAAATTACACTGGCTCCCTGTCCACTATCGTATACAATACAAGATATTATCACTCATTCACAAATCCCTCCACAACCCTGAAATGAACTGGCCCTCCAACACCTTTCAATTTAATAACTCTAATAGGCCAATTCGAAATCCCTATATTGCTACACTACAAACCCCCTCACCTAAACTATTTAAATATGCATCTACCAAAGCTCGTGCCATTTCCATAGCCGGCCCCACACTATGGAATGCTATGCCCACTGACTTACGCCTTGAACTGTCCTCTAAGACCTTCAAGCAAAAGCTCAAGACATGGCTTTTTACTAAAGCCTACACTTGATTATTACATGTTCCCCTTTAACTCTCTTGTTCCTAACATGCTACTATCTCACATTATCTTTCTTAACTCCTTTACTCCCTTTCTTAAACTATCAATCCTTCTATCCTTTCCCTAAACTATTACTCTCAACTTTAATTTAGCTAAGCCCTCTCCTGTTCTTTCCTAGTACTTTTGTTACCTTTTTATAACCATTGATCTTGCCCACTGTATATATGTATATATACTGTTCCATTCCTGACCCTTTCTCCTTCATTCCCGCTCCACTTTGTTCCCCACCCCGTTTTGCCCTGATACTAGATAAGTTGTGCATTCACAGTTATTTTTTACTCTATTTTATCATCTATTATTAGCTAAATAAGTTGTTCTTGATACCATATGTAACTGTTCTAATGTTTTATGGAATTCAGCTATTATTATATTGTTATATGTACACGCAACTGCGTATTTTTGTTCTATGTGCACCGACGTGATATCTTTGATGAGCGGCAGTATATAAAAACCAATAAATAAATAAATAAATAAATAAATCTATCCTTCCTATTGCCTATTTATTTTACCCCCACGCCCAGTTACATTCTCCTTGTTGAAATGTATTTTCCAAGCTTTAAGTTATTATGTGAACCGGTATGATGTACCCACTAATGCCGGTATATAAAAGTTTCTAAATAAATAAATAAATAAAGTTACAGATCCACACAGGTTTTATGTACCCTGGAGTGGGAACAATGATTGTGGGCTGATTTTACAGTAAAGTTACAGATCCACACAGGTTTTATGTACCCTGGAGTGGGAACAATGATACTGAAATGCTTTTACATTATATTTAGAGATCCACAAAGGTTTTATGTACCCTGGAGTGGGAACAATGATTCTGGGCTGATTTTATAGTAAAGTTACAGATCCATACAGGTTTTATGTACCCTGGAGTGGGAACAATGATTCTGGGCTGATTTTACAGTAAAGTTACAGATCCGCACATGTTTTATGTACCCTGGAGTGGGAACAATGATTCTGGGCTGATATTACAGTAAAGTTACAGATCCACACAGGTTTTATGTACCCTGGAGTGGGAACAATGATACTGAAATGCTTTTACATTATATTTAGAGATCCACAAAGGTTTTATGTACCCTGGAGTGGGAACAATGATTCTGGGCTGATTTTACAGTAAAGTTACAGATCCACACAGGTTTTATGTATCCTGGAGTGGGAACAATGATTCTGGGCTGATTTTACAGTAAAGTTACAGATCCACACAGGTTTTATGTACCCTGGAGTGGGAACAATGACTCTGAACTGATTTTACAGTAAAGTTACAGATCCACACAGGTTTTATGTACCCTGGAGTGGGAACAATGATTCTGGGCTGATTTTACAGTAAAGTTACAGATCCACACAGGTTTTATGTACCCTGGAGTGGGGACAATGATTCTGGGCTGATTTTACAGTAAAGTTACAGATCCACACAGGTTTTATGTATCCTGGAGTGGGAACAATGATTCTGAACTGATTTTACAGTAAAGTTACAGATCCACACATGTTTTATGTACCCTGGAGTGGGAACAATGACTCTGAACTGATTTTACAGTAAAGTTACAGATCCACACAGGTTTTATGTATCCTGGAGTGGGGACAATGATTCTGGGCTGATTTTACAGTAAAGTTACAGATCCACACAGGTTTTATGTATCCTGGAGTGGGAACAATGATTCTGAACTGATTTTACAGTAAAGTTACAGATCCACACAGGTTTTATGTATCCTGGAGTGGGAACAATGATTCTGAACTGATTTTACAGTAAAGTTACAGATCCACACAGGTTTTATGTACCCTGGAGTGGGAACAATGATTCTGGGCTGATTTTACACTAAAGTTACAGATCCACACAGGTTTTATGTACCCTGGAGTGGGAACAATGACTCTGAACTGATTTTACAGTAAAGTTACAGATCCACACAGGTTTTATGTACCCTGGAGTGGGAACAATGACTCTGAACTGATTTTACAGTAAAGTTACAGATCCACACAGGTTTTATGTACCCTGGAGTGGGGACAATGACTCTGGACTGATTTTACAGTAAAGTTACAGATCCACGCAGGTTTTATGTACCCTGGAGTGGGAACAATGATTCTGGGCTGATTTTACAGTAAAGTTACAGATCCAAGCAGGTTTTATGTACCCTGGAGTGGGAACAATGATTCTGGGCTGATTTTACAGTAAAGTTACAGATCCACACAGGTTTTATGTACCCTGGAGTGGGGACAATGACTCTGAACTGATTTTACAGTAAAGTTACAGATCCACACAGGTTTTATGTACCCTGGAGTGGGAACAATGACTCTGAACTGATTTTACAGTAAAGTTACAGATCCACACAGGTTTTATGTACCCTGGAGTGGGAACAATGATTCTGGGCTGATTTTACAGTAAAGTTACAGATCCACACAGGTTTTATGTACCCTGGAGTGGGAACAATGACTCTGGACTGATTTTACAGTAAAGTTACAGATCCACACAGGTTTTATGTACCCTGGAGTGGGAACAATGATTCTGGGCTGATTTTACAGTAAAGTTACAGATCCACACAGGTTTTATGTACCCTGGAGTGGGAACAATGACTCTGGGCTGATTTTACAGTAAAGTTACAGATCCACACAGGTTTTATGTACCCTGGAGTGGGAACAATGACTCTGGGCTGATTTTACAGTAAAGTTACAGATCCACACAGGTTTTATGTACGCTGATTAGGAACAAGGTAGGCCTGCGCAGTCGGCGCCTCAGACCCGCCGGGGTAAGGTCTCTTTAACCTTACGCCTTCCCCAGCAGGGCTGCCGCCGACCACGAGCCCAGAGCCAAAAATCGCCCGCTTACCTCCGAGACGCCAGCAGGCCCTTAAGCCGGCCTCCAAGCTCCAGCCAATCGCGGCGACTCCACACGCCAACCAATCAACGACATCAACACTAACCAATCAGCGGTAGTGCAGGGGGCTTTAAATTCATTCTCATCCTCTGGCGCCACGTGCCAGGCGTCGCGCGCCGAAGGTGCACGACAAAGGGGCCCGCCCCTTTGTGTGCCCCTTCGTGTGAACCTGAGCTTAACCGGAAACCACCCACCCACCTTAAAACTCTCAACGTCAGCCACACCCAAGCTTTCGGCCAGGAACTCCATCCTCAGGGTTTCACACACACATCTGCTGCTACAACATTCCACCAGCCCCACTAGCATTCTTCCAACATTCATCCAGCCTCATCCAGCCTCACCGGCAAGCTTCCAACACTCATCCAGCCGTCCAACAAGCTTCCAGCATTCATTCAGCCTCTCCAACATGTATTACAGTATCCCTAATCTCGCAAAATTACTCCAACCAATGTCCCCATTTTTCCCAATTCCAATCCTCCAACACAAGCTACCACCCAAAAGAGATTCATTCCGTCATGCTCAACACCACAATCTCAAACCCCTCGCTTCAATCACGATCACTCCTACCACTCAACTTCTAGGCCTCACCCTATTTTCTATAAGCCTATTTAATGCTCAATCTCTAACAAAAAAATCCGTAATTCTAAACGACTACCTCATTGATGTGAAGCCTGATATATGTGCAATTACTGAAACGTGGTTAAAACCATCAGACACTGCAATAATCAACCAGTTACCTACAGAGGCTTACGACTTCTTCTCGCTTCCCCGTCATAAAAAAAAGGGAGGAGGATTTCTCTTAGCAACCGAAAAGGACCTCAGATTCTCTCTGCACCAGACCAATTCTAATTCAAAACTTGAAATCGGCTACTTCACTTCAGACAAACTCCAAATCCTACTCGTATATGCACCCCCAGGTTTCCTGGAATCCGATGCTTCACCTCTGGTCGAATTAACCACTTCCCTTATCAACTTAGACTCTCCAGCTATCATTCTAGGTGACTTTAACCTGCATGTTGACAACCCTACACTATCACCCAACTGTGAAGCACTACTCACAGCCTTCTCAGCGCTGGGCTTCACTCAATTAGTAAACAAACCCACCCACAAAGCTGGCCACACGTTAGACCTTATCTTCGTGAACTCTGCAATCAAGCCCGCGTCTCTCCCCAACTGCACAAAGGTCCCATGGTCAGATCACTCCCTCATAACAACTTCATTCTCAATAAAAGATACTAGTCTGTCTTGCACCCCTTCGCCCTCCTTCACATACAGGAAAAATTGCTCCCCAGAAGATCTCAATAATCACTTATCACCACACCTCAAACACCTGGACCTTACTGACCCGAACTCAGCGCTTCGATCATGGAATACAATTACTGAAAATATAGCTAACAAGCTATGCCCTCCAGTAACTAAAAAACCACACCCCAACTCCTCCAAAAGACAGCCTTGGTTCTCCTCAGAATTAAGAAAGCTCAAACTCCAACTAAGACAAAATGAGGCTAAATGGCGCAAAAACCCAGGAACCAATACCCTTTCAATCTACAAATCAATGCTTCATCAATACAAAGCAAGCACCTTAAGATCCAAGAGGGACTTCTACGCTTCTAAGATACACGACCTTGTCTTCGATGCCAAAGCCCTCTTCAGCTACGTAGCCAACCTCACGCAATCAAACCAGACAGAGATTGCACATGACCAAGCCCAATCTAAAGCTGAAGAATTAGCTCTATTCTTCAGCAACAAAATCAGCAGTCTTTATCTCAGCTCCCTACTAACGCCACTACACCATTAACCTCACCACAATCAGCAATCAACAATACTCGATTAGAAGAACTTGATCCAACTTCATCCATTGAGATCCAAGGAATTCTAAGGAAAATGAAACCTTCCACTCACCCTTCGGATCACATCCCAGCTAAACTTCTATTATCAATTCCAGATTCTATTTCCAAAATCCTGGCAGACATCATAAATTGCTCCATCACACAAGGATTCTACCCAGACAACCTCAAACTGGCCTCACTCAAACCCCTCCTCAAAAAACCAAATCTCGACCCCAATGACCCCAACAACTATCGACCCATCGCTAACCTCCCCTTCATAGCCAAGATTATGGAAAAATTGGTAAATTCTCGACTCTCAAACTACATTGAAGACAACAACCTCCTATTCCCATCACAATATGGATTCCGTAAAACCTTAAGTACGGAAGCCCTCCTCATCTCCATGACAGACCACATCATCCTAGGCCTCGACAAAGGACAAGCCTTCCTTCTGATCCTACTGGACCTTTCGTCAGCATTTGACACCGTCAATCACTCCCTTCTCATCAACCAACTAATAGCCATAGGTATCTCAGGCACCGCCCTCTCGTGGTTCAGAACCTTCCTCAGCAATAGAGGATACAAGGTTAAGATTCATAACAAAGAATCCTCACTTTACCCCGCGTCATTAGGAGTCCCTCAGGGCTCATCCCTATCTCCTACCTTATTCAACATATACCTGTTACCCTTATGCCAACTTCTCACTGACCTCAATCTCAAACATTTCCTCTACGCTGATGACATCCAGGTCCTGATCCCCATCAAGGAGTCGCTCGCGAAAACATTGTCTCATTGGGAAACATGCCTCCAAAATATCAAACAGCTTCTCACAAACCTCAACCTGGTACTAAATTCATCTAAAACGGAACTACTACTCATCACACCAGAGAACAGCTCCTCCACCCCCACACATCCAGCTTTACCAAAAACTACACAAGTGAGAGACCTAGGAGTTCTAATCGACAATCGACTGAACCTGAAAGCTACTATCAACAAAACCACCAAAGACTGCTTTTATAAACTCCAAGTGCTGAAAAGAATAAGACCTCTGTTCCACACTCATGACTTTAGAACGATTCTACAATCAATTATCTTCACAAAGCTGGACTATTGTAACACCATCTTGCTTGGTCTCCCCTCATCACACACCAAACCACTGCAAATGGTTCAAAATGCCTCTGCCCGCATACTCACTAACACCAGGAGAAGAGACCACATAACCCCTATCCTAATGGGCCTCCACTGGCTACCCATCCACTTCAGAATAATCTACAAGGCCATTCTCACCATATACAAAAACATCCATCAACTACCCCTATCGACCTTCACTTCCCCCTCCGATTACACACCTCAACAAGACCGACAAGAGATGCTTACAAAGGATCACTTCAAGTACCCCCAGCCAAAACTACCAGACACATTACGCTAAGAGATCGGGCCTTCTCTACAGCCGGCCCTACCTTATGGAACTCCATCCCCCCAGATCTAAGAATGGAACCCAGCATCTCAACCTTCAAGAAAAGACTCAAGACCTGGCTGTTCACGCAGGCTTTTCCATAACTCCAATTTTATTTAACTCATAACAATCAACATACATCACCATCATTATCACTATTAGCTACCTCTTACAATGTAATTATATGTAATTATCTGGTTTTCCTTTTCCTTTTTTCCTTCTTTCTCCAAGTTCAATTTCCCCTGTTACATGTAACTGCTTTTTCCGCACAATCGTTCAAGTTTAAGCTTATTTTGCACCCCTGTTTCATGTGAACCAGCATGATGGGACTATTGTCTTGAATGTTGGTATATAAAAAAACTTAAATAAATAAAATAAATAAATAAACAAGGATTCTGGGCTTATTTTACAGTAAAGTTACAGATCCACACAGGTTTTATGTATCCTGGAGTGGGAACAAAGATTCTGGACTGATTTTACAGTAAAGTTACAGATCCACACAGGTTATATGTACTCTGGAGTGGGAACAATGATTCTGGAATGCTTTTACAGTAAAGTTACAGATCCACACAGGCTTTATGTACCCTGTAATGGGAACAATTACTCTTGACTGATTTTACAGTAAAGTTATATATCCACACAGGTTATATGTACCCTGGAGTGGGAACAAGGATTCGAATGCTTTTACAGTAAAGTTACAGATCCACACATGTTTTATGTACCCTGGAGTGGGAACAATAATTCTGCAATGCTTTTACAGTAAAGTTACAGATCCACACAGGTTTCATGAACCCTGGAGTAGGAACAATGATTCTGGATTGCTTCTACAGTAAAGTTACAGATCCACACAAGTTTATGTACCCCGGAGTAGGAACAATGATTCTGCACTGATTTACAGTAAAGTTACAGATCCAAACAGATTTTATGTACCCTGGAGTGGGAACAATGATTCTGGAATGCTTTTACAGTAAAGTTACAGATCCATACAGGCTTTATGTACCCTGTAATGGGAACAATTACTCTTGACTGATTTTACAGTAAAGTTATATATCCACACAGGTTATATGTACCCTGGAGTGGGAACAAGGATTCGAATGCTTTTACAGTAAAGTTACAGATCCACACATGTTTTATGTACCCTGGAGTGGGAACAATAATTCTGCAATGCTTTTACAGTAAAGTTACAGATCCACACAGGTTTCATGAACCCTGGAGTAGGAACAATGATTCTGGATTGCTTCTACAGTAAAGTTACAGATCCACACAAGTTTTATGTACCCTGGAGTAGGAACAATGATTCTGCACTGATTTTACAGTAAAGTTACAGATCCAAACAGATTTTATGTACCCTGGAGTGGGAACAATGATTCTAGAATGCTTTTACAGTAAAGTTACAGATCCACACAAGTTTTATGTACCCTGGAGTGGGAACAATGACTGTGGATTGACTTTTCAGTAATGTTACAGATCCACACAGTTTTTATGTACCCTGGAGTAGGAACAATGATTCTGGATTGCTTCTACAGTAAAGTTACAGATCCACACAGATTTTATGTTAAATCTGTTTTTATTATAAATAATGAACATTACCAAAGCATAACATTTGGTACATATTTTCTTAACTCTATCCATATTTTTACCCCTCCTCCCATAACCCTACCTCCTCCCATCCCTTTTTCCCTCCCTGCATCGAAGAAGCACAAGGATCACATATCAAATATCTATACGATTTAAAAAAAGACTTTTAGATTCATGTGGTAAAGTTAGAATAAAGGGAAGCCAGACTGCATTTATTGCTCTTCTAGTCTTGATAGACAGGTGATTAATAGCCAAGGTTTCCATGGTTAGTAGATTTATTATAGAAGAACGCCATAATAATATAGATGGTCCTTCTGAAGTTCTCCAGGCTGTTAGTATTAGGGATGTGAATCGTTTTAGGACGATTAAAATTATCGTCCGATAATTTTAATATCGTCTTAAACCGTTATGGAACACAATACAATAGAGATTCTAACGATTTATCGTTATAAATCGTTAGAATCGTGAGCCGGCACACTAAAACCCCCTAAAACCCACCCCCGACCCTTTAAATTAAATCCCCCACCCTCCCGAACCCCCCCAAATGAGTTAAATAACCTGCGGGTCCAGCGGCGGTCCGGAACGGCAGCGGTCCGGAACGGGCTCCTGCTCCTGAATCTTGTTGTCTTCAGCCGGCGCCATTTTCCAAAATGGCGCCGAAAAATGGCGGCGGCCATAGACGAACACGATTGGACGGCAGGAGGTCCTTCCGGACCCCCGCTGGACTTTTGGCAAGTCTCGTGGGGGTCAGGAGGCCCCCCACAAGCTGGCCAAAAGTTCCTGGAGGTCCAGCGGGGGTCAGGGAGCGATTTCCCGCCGCGAATCGTTTTCGTACGGAAAATGGCGCCGGCAGGAGATCGACTGCAGGAGGTCGTTCAGCGAGGCGCCGGAACCCTCGCTGAACGACCTCCTGCAGTCGATCTCCTGCCGGCGCCATTTTCCGTACGAAAACGATTTGCGGCGGGAAATCGCTCCCTGACCCCCGCTGGACCTCCAGGAACTTTTGGCCAGCTTGTGGGGGGCCTCCTGACCCCCACGAGACTTGCCAAAAGTCCAGCGGGGGTCCGGAAGGACCTCCTGCCGTCCAATCGTGTTCGTCTATGGCCGCCGCCATTTTTCGGCGCCATTTTGGAAAATGGCGCCGGCTGAAGACAACAAGATTCAGGAGCAGGAGCCCGTTCCGGACCGCTGCCGTTCCGGACCGCCGCTGGACCCGCAGGTTATTTAACTCATTTGGGGGGGTTCGGGAGGGTGGGGGATTTAATTTAAAGGGTCGGGGGTGGGTTTTAGGGGGTTTTAATGTGCCGGTTTTGCGATTTTTAGATTTTTAGATTTTTCACGATTTTTCACGATATTTTACCCCCCCAAACGGCAACAATACGATTCCCTCCCCCTCCCAGCCGAAATCGATCGTTAAGACGATCGAGGACACGATTCACATCCCTAGTTAGTATGGCTTTGCAAGCTAATAAAAAAACTTTTGTAATCCAGAGAATCGAGACCTTATTTCTTTTGAATGAGTTAGGAAAGATTCCAAAAAGTGCCACCAATGAAGAAAATGGAATTTTATAACCCACAACTTTATTTACAGTATGATAAACTTTCTTCCAAAATATTTGAATTGTTGGACAACTCCAAAAGGAATGACCCAAGTGTGTTGGTCCTCCTTTGCACCTGATACATATATCAGAGTTAGTGAAACCTGCTTTGAATGCTTGATGCTGGGAAATGTACATTCTATAGATAATTTTATATCTAGTTTCCCGCAAGAGCGTATTAATTGTAATTTTACGCGTACTAACAAATGCAGATTTCAATACTGCAATTGATATCGGTTGCTCAAGTTCTAACTGCCATTTAAGTTGCACCTTCTCCAAGGACCAAATCTTATATGAAGACTCTAATTGTTTGTACAAATATGATATAGAACGTTTCTGGGGGTTTTCTGGATCAAACCAGTTACTTAAAAATTGCCAATTAGTGTCCATGAAGGTTGGTGAACCAAGTGATTGTATATAATGTCGAGCTTTAAGGTACTGATAATAGTCAATAGCTGAGAGTTTATAAAAAGAACGAAGTTCTTTAAAAGTAAGAAAAGATCCATCCATATGTATTAATTGTCCAATGCATCTGAGTCCCGCACGGTCCCAAAGTCGAAATCGTGATGCATCCGATCCTAAAAAGAACTTTGGATTACCACAAAATGGAAGAAATGGTGATATGTTGTCAGATAACGAATTCTTCCTCATTAGCCATATCCATCCACACAGATTTTATGTACCCTGGAGTGGGAACAATGACTATGGATTGCTTTTGCTTTTACAGTAAAGTTACAGATCCACACACGTTTTATGTACCCTGGAGTGGGAACAATCATTCTGGATGATTTTACAGTATAATTACAGATCAACACAGGTTTTATGTACCCTGGAGTGGGAACAGATCCAAACAGATTTTATGTACCCTGAATTGGGAACAATGATTCTGGACTGACTTTACAGTAAAGTTACAGATCCACACAGGTTTTATGTACCCTGGAGTGGGAACAATAACTCTTGACTGCTTTTACAGTAAAGTTACAGATCCACACAGGTTTTATGTACCCTGGAGTGGGAACAATGATTCTGGAATGCTTTTGCAGTAAAGTTACAGATCCACACAGGCTTTATGTACCCTGGAGTGGGAACAATGATTCTGGGCTGATTTTACAGTAAAGTTACAGATCCACACATGTTTTATATACCCTGTAATGGGAACAATTACTCTTGACTGATTTTACAGTAAAGTTACAGATCCACACAGGTTTTATGTACCCTGGAGTGGGAACAATGATTCTGGAATGCTTTTACAGTAAAGTTATATATCCACACAGGTTACATGTTCCCTGGAGTGGGAACAAGGATTCGAATGCTTTTACAGTAAAGTTACAGATCCACACATGTTTTATATACCCTGGAGTGGGAACAATGATTCTGGAATTCTTTTCGAGTAAAGTTACAGATCCACACAGTTTTTATGTACCATGGAGGAACAATGACTATGGATTGCTTTTACAGTAAAGTTACATGTCCACACAGGTTTTATGTGCCCTGGAATGGGAACAATACTTCTGCAATGCTTTTACAGTAAAGTTACAGATCCACACAGGTTTCATGAACCCTGGAGTAGGAACAATGATTCTGGATTGCTTCTACAGTAAAGTTACAGATCCAAACAGATTTTATGTACCCTGGAGTGGGAACAATGATTCTAGAATGCTTTTACAGTAAAGTTACAGATCCATGCAGGTTTTATGTACCCTGGGGTGGGGACAATGATTCTGGATTTATTTTACTGTAAAGTTACAGATCCATGCAAGTTTTATGTACCCTGGGGTGGGGACAATGATTCTGGATTTATTTTACTGTAAAGTTACAGATCCACGCAGGTTTATGTACCCTGGAGTGGGGACAATGAGTCTTGGATGATTTTACAGTAAAGTTACAGATCCACACAGATTTTATGTACCCTGGAGTGGGAACAGATCCAAACAGGTTTTATGTACCCTGGAGTGGGAACAATGTTTCTGGACTGATTTTACAGTAAAGTTTCAGATCCACACAGGTTTTATGTACCCTGGAGTTGGAGAAATGTTTTTGGACTGATTTTACAGTAAAGATACAGATCTACACAGGTTTTATGTACCCTGGGGTGGGAGCAATGATTCTGGACTGATTTTACAGTAAAGTTACAGATCTACACATGTTTTATGTACCCTGGAGTGGGAAAAATGATTCTGGGCTGATTTTACAGTAAAGTTACAGATCCACACAGGTTTTATGTATCTTGGAGTGGGAACATTGATTCTGGAATGATATTACAGTAAAGTTACATATCCACACAGGTTATATGTACCCTGGAGTGGGAACAATGATTGGAATGCTTTTACAGTAAAGTTACAGATCCACACAGGTTTCATGTACTCTGGAGTGGGAACAATGATTCTGGAATGCTTTTACAGTAAAGTTACATGTCCACACAGGTTTTATGTACCCTGGAGTGGGAACAATAACTCTTGACTGATTTTACAGTAAAGTTACAGATCCACACAGGATTTATGTACCCTGGAGTGGGGACAATGAGTCTGGGCTGATTTTACAGTAAACTTACAGATCCACACAGGTTTTATGTACCCTAGAGTGGGAACAATGATTCTGGACTGATTTTACAGTAACGTTTCAGATCCAGACAGGTTTTATGTACCCTGGAGTGGGAACAATAATTCTTGACTGTTTTTTCAGTAAAGATACAGATCTACACATGTTTTATGTACCCTGGAGTGGGAACAATAACTTCACTGATTTTTCAATAAAGTTACAGATCCACACAGGATTTATGTACCCTGAAGTGGGAACAATGTTTCTGGGCTGATTTTAAAGTAAAGTTACAGATCCACACAGTTTTTATGTACCCTGGAGTGGGAACAATGATTCTGGACTGATTTTACAGTAAAGTTTCAGATCCAGACAGGTTTTATGTACCCTGGAGTGGGAACAATGATTCTTGACTGATTTTTTAGTAAAGATACAGATCTACACATGTTTTATGTACCCTGGAGTGGGAACAGATCCATACAGGTTTTATGTACCCTGGAGAGGGAACAATGAATCTGGAATGCTTTTACAGTAAAGTTACAGATCCACACAGGTTTTATGTACCCTAGAGTTGGAACAATGATTCTGGACTGATTTTACAGTAAAGTTTCAGATCCACACAGGTTTTATGTACCCTGGAGAGGGAACAATGAACCTGGAATGCTTTTACAGTAAAGTTACAGATCCAGACAGGTTTTATGTATACTGAAGTGGGAACATTGATCCTGTACTGATTTTACAGTAAAGTTACAGATCCACATAGGTTATCTGTACCCTGGAGTGGGTACAATGATTCTGGAATGCTTTTACAGTAAACTTACAGATCCACACAGGTTTTATGTACCCTAGAGTGGGAACAATGATTCTGGACTGATTTTACAGTAAAGATACAGATCCACACAGGTTGTATGTACCCTGGAGTGGGAACAGATCCAAACAGGTTTTATGTACCCTGGACTGGGAGCAATGATTCTGGAATGATTTTACAGTAAAGTTACAGATCCACACAGGTTTTATGTACCCTGGCATGGGGACACAGATTTTGGACTGATTTTACAGTAAAGTTACAGATCCACACAGGCTTTATGTACCCTGGAGTGGGAACAGATCCAAACAGGTTTTATGTACCCTGGACTGGGAACAATGATTCTGGATTGATTTTACAGTAAAGTTACAGATCCACACAAGTTTTATGTACCCTGGAGTGGGGACAAAGATTCTGGATTGATTTTACTGTAAAGTTACAGATCCATGCAGGTTTATGTACCCTGGAGTGGGGACAATGAGTCTTGCCTGATTTTACAGTAAAGTTACAGATCCACACAAGTTTTATCTACCCTGGAGTGGGAACAGATCCAAACAGGTTTTATGTACCCTGGAGTTGGAACAATGATTCTGGACTTATTTTACAGTAAAGTTTCAGATCCACACAGGTTTTATGTACCCTGGAGTTGGAACAATGATTCTGGACATTTTACAGTAAAGTTTCAGATCCACACAGGTTTTATGTACCCTGGAGTGGGAACAATGATTCTGGACTGATTTTACAGTAAAGATACAGATCTACACAGGTTTTATGTACCCTGGAGTGGGAACAATGATTCTGGACTTATTTTACAGTAAAGATACAGATCCACACAGGTTTTATGTACTCTGGAGTGGGAACAGATCCAAACAGGTTTTATGTACCCTGGACTGGGAACAATGATTCTGGATTGATTTTACAGTAAAGTTACAGATCCACACAGGTTTTATGTACCCTGGCATGGGGACACAGATTTTGGACTGATTTTATAGTAAAGTTACAGATCCACACAGGTTTTATGTACCCTGGAGTGGGAACAATAACTCTTGACTGATTGTACAGTAAAGTTACAGATCCACACAGGCTTTATGTACCCTGGAGTGGGAACAATAACTCTTGACTGATTGTACAGTAAAGTTACAGATCCACACAGGCTTTATGTACCCTGGAGTGGGAACAATAACTCTTGACTGATTTTACAGTAAAGTTACAGATCCACACATGTTTTATGTACCCTGGAGTGGGAACAATAATTCTGCAATGCTTTTACAGTAAAGTTACAGATCCACACAGGTTTCATGAACCCTGGAGTAGGAACAATGATTCTGGATTGCTTCTACAGTAAAGTTACAGATCCAAACAGATTTTATGTACCCTGGAGTGGGAACAATGATTCTAGAATGCTTTTACAGTAAAGTTACAGATCCATGCAGGTTTTATGTACCCTGGGGTGGGGACAATGATTCTGGATTTATTTTACTGTAAAGTTACAGATCCATGCAGGTTTTATGTACCCTGGGGTGGGGACAATGATTCTGGATTTATTTTACTGTAAAGTTACAGATCCACGCAGGTTTATGTACCCTGGAGTGGGGACAATGAGTCTTGGATGATTTTACAGTAAAGTTACAGATCCACACAGATTTTATGTACCCTGGAGTGGGAACAGATCCAAACAGGTTTTATGTACCCTGGAGTGGGAACAATGTTTCTGGACTGATTTTACAGTAAAGTTTCAGATCCACACAGGTTTTATGTACCCTGGAGTTGGAGAAATGTTTTTGGACTGATTTTACAGTAAAGATACAGATCTACACAGGTTTTATGTACCCTGGGGTGGGAGCAATGATTCTGGACTGATTTTACAGTAAAGTTACAGATCTACACAGGTTTTATGTACCCTGGAGTGGGAAAAATGATTCTGGGCTGATTTTACAGTAAAGTTACAGATCCACACAGGTTTTATGTATCTTGGAGTGGGAACATTGATTCTGGAATGATATTACAGTAAAGTTACATATCCACACAGGTTATATGTACCCTGGAGTGGGAACAATGATTGGAATGCTTTTACAGTAAAGTTACAGATCCACACAGGTTTCATGTACTCTGGAGTGGGAACAATGATTCTGGAATGCTTTTACAGTAAAGTTACATGTCCACACAGGTTTTATGTACCCTGGAGTGGGAACAATAACTCTTGACTGATTTTACAGTAAAGTTACAGATCCACACAGTTGTTATGTACCCTGGAGTGGGAACAATAACTTCACTGATTTTTCAATAAAGTTACAGATCCACACAGGATTTATGTACCCTGGAGTGGGGACAATGAGTCTGGGCTGATTTTACAGTAAAGTTACAGATCCACATAGGTTATCTGTACCCTGGAGTGGGTACAATGATTTTGGAATGCTTTTACAGTAAACTTACAGATCCACACAGGTTTTATGTACCCTAGAGTGGGAACAATGATTCTGGACTGATTTTACAGTAACGTTTCAGATCCAGACAGGTTTTATGTACCCTGGAGTGGGAACAATAATTCTTGACTGATTTTTCAGTAAAGATACAGATCTACACATGTTTTATGTACCCTGGAGTGGGAACAATAACTTCACTGATTTTTCAATAAAGTTACAGATCCACACAGGATTTATGTACCCTGGAGTGGGGACAATGAGTCTGGGCTGATTTTACAGTAAAGTTACAGATCCACACAGTTTTTATGTACCCTGGAGTGGGAACAATGATTCTGGACTGATTTTACAGTAAAGTTTCAGATCCAGACAGGTTTTATGTACCCTGGAGTGGGAACAATGATTCTTGACTGATTTTTTAGTAAAGATACAGATCTACACATGTTTTATGTACCCTGGAGTGGGAACAATAACTTCACTGATTTTTCAATAAAGTTACAGATCCACACAGGATTTATGTACCCTGAAGTGGGAACAATGATTCTGGGCTGATTTTAAAGTAAAGTTACAGATCCACACAGTTTTTATGTACCCTGGAGTGGGAACAATGATTCTGGACTGATTTTACAGTAAAGTTTCAGATCCAGACAGGTTTTATGTACCCTGGAGTGGGAACAATGATTCTTGACTGATTTTTTAGTAAAGATACAGATCTACACATGTTTTATGTACCCTGGAGTGGGAACAGATCCATACAGGTTTTATGTACCCTGGAGAGGGAACAATGAATCTGGAATGCTTTTACAGTAAAGTTACAGATCCACACAGGTTTTATGTACCCTAGAGTTGGAACAATGATTCTGGACTGATTTTACAGTAAAGTTTCAGATCCACACAGGTTTTATGTACCCTGGAGAGGGAACAATGAACCTGGAATGCTTTTACAGTAAAGTTACAGATCCAGACAGGTTTTATGTATCCTGAAGTGGGAACATTGATCCTGTACTGATTTTACAGTAAAGATACAGATCCACACAGGTTGTATGTACCCTGGAGTGGGAACAGATCCAAACAGGTTTTATGTACCCTGGACTGGGAGCAATGATTCTGGAATGATTTTACAGTAAAGTTACAGATCCACACAGGTTTTATGTACCCTGGCATGGGGACACAGATTTTGGACTGATTTTACAGTAAAGTTACAGATCCACACAGGCTTTATGTACCCTGGAGTGGGAACAGATCCAAACAGGTTTTATGTACCCTGGACTGGGAACAATGATTCTGAATTGATTTTACAGTAAAGTTACAGATCCACACAAGTTTTATGTACCCTGGAGTGGGGACAAAGATTCTGGATTGATTTTACTGTAAAGTTACAGATCCATGCAGGTTTATGTACCCTGGAGTGGGGACAATGAGTCTTGCCTGATTTTACAGTAAAGTTACAGATCCACACAGGTTTTATGTACCCTGGAGTGGGAACAGATCCAAACAGGTTTTATGTACCCTGGAGTTGGAACAATGATTCTGGACTTATTTTACAGTAAAGTTTCAGATCCACACAGGTTTTATGTACCCTGGAGTGGGAACAATGATTCTGGACTGATTTTACAGTAAAGATACAGATCTACACAGGTTTTATGTACCCTGGAGTGGGAACAATGATTCTGGACTGATTTTACAGTAAAGATACAGATCCACACAGGTTTTATGTACTCTGGAGTGGGAACAGATCCAAACAGGTTTTATGTACCCTGGACTGGGAACAATGATTCTGGATTGATTTTACAGTAAAGTTACAGATCCACACAGGTTTTATGTACCCTGGCATGGGGACACAGATTTTGGACTGATTTTATAGTAAAGTTACAGATCCACACAGGTTTTATGTACCCTGGAGTGGGAACAATAACTCTTGACTGATTGTACAGTAAAGTTACAGATCCACACAGGCTTTATGTACCCTGGAGTGGGAACAATAACTCTTGACTGATTTTACAGTAAAGTTACAGATCCACACTGGTTTTATGTATCCTCTAGAAGGAACAATGACTCTGGATTACATTTACAGGAAAATTACAGACCCCTGCCCTCAATGTTCCCTATAGTGGGAACATTGAGGGCAGGGGTCTATCATTAACTCCAAACTGATCAGAATGAGAGAGAACCAATAGAGAATTCCTACACTTCCAGTTCTGCAACTGACGCTCAATATGCACAGAAACTCCCCTAATAACAGGTGCAGAGCAGAATTAGGAACTTCCCCTTACTACTCGCCATGCAACAAAGAATATTCACATTCTGGTGTTATCTCAGTAATAGAAACACAAACTCCCTCCACTACGTGACACAACACCACATCCTCACCCCAGCTCTGTAACACTCTACATCCACAGAAACTCCCATAATACGTGGTGCAGAGCAGAATTAGGAGCTTCCCCTTACTACTCACCATGCAACCAAGAATATTCACATTCTGGTGTCACCTCAGTAACAGAGACACAAACTCCCTGCAGTACCAGCACTCTGTGACACAGAATCCTGGAAAAAACACATTCGGGACCTGCCACACGAATCCAGCACTGACACCCAGAAGTCAAACAATTGCAAGCCAGTATATGAAAAGAAGTCAACGCAAATATTGCATCATGCCCTAGAGCACCAATACACCTCCTATTGGGAGGAGTGAATTGGGAAACAGAATGGGCTGGACTGCCGCATGCTAAAAAAATGCCTCATCTCAGTCACAAATGCAAAAATCAAGCAGACCCTCACCAAATATGGAACAAGCGATCCCAGACTACAAACAGAACTATGCAGACAATAACTGAGCTGGAAACCACAAGAAGCAAGAGTCTGTATGCAATGCAATACCGGAAAAATAGAAAGAGAAATGCAATTCCTCCTGTGCTGTGCAAATAGAAAGAGATCAGAGATGCACATTTCCCAGAGCTGAGAGAGGAAATCAGAGACTTCCCACAAAAGGAGGAGCAGGAAAACCTCTTTATAATCCTGGGGAGAGAGGAGAAACTGCTCAAGAGTAGCCAAATGTGAGGGGGCCAGAATGAAGCCTGACCAGGGATAATCCGGACCAGCACCAGAAGCTGAGCTGTGTCCCTGAGACTATATTTTCTGTGACTTTATTTATTATTCTTTCAGAATGTATCCCTTTTATTTGAATCAGTTTGTACATCGCTTTGGCAGTATGGATACAATTCTCATGCCAGGAGATGGAGGGAGAGGGAGAGAGAAAGGGAATTGGGTAAAGGGAGAAGAAGCAAGGACCCACAATGGGGGAGCAGGGATGTTAGGAGACAGAGAGGGCTGGGGAGGGGACAGGGGACCCGGGATCTGGCAGGGGGTTATCCATGAAGATAAGGTAGGAGGAGGAAGAGGAGGAATGGGGAAAAGGCGAGCAGGCAGGAAGAGGAAACAAGGATGAAGAGATGAAAGGAGAGAAGCAGAAGAGAAGGAGGAAGAAAAAATGTTAAAATACCACTTTGAAGGAAAGGGAGAGAGAAGTGAATCAGGAAATAAAAAAGGACACTGAAGAGAGAGAAACCAAGAATTGTTTTATTGTAAAATAAGATTGTTTTATTGTAACTGCATTCCTTAGCCTTTCTCTTGTTTAATGTGTTAATGTTTTATCATTACTATTATCATTATTTATTACTATTATTAGGATCAATGTTATTTTTTACCTTTTTGTTCCCTATCCACTTGTTAAATGTAAACCGGCATGATGCGATATTTATCGCGAATGCCGGTATAGAAAAACTTAAAATAAATAAATAAGAAAGGAAAGTGAGAAAAGTGCATAAGATGAGAATAAAGAGAGATGCAGAGGCAGCGACATCAAAGGCTGCAAACTCTTGTCCTATCTGATAGATAGAAACATAGAAGTGGCAGCAGAAAAGGACCAAACGCTACATCCAGTCTGCCCAGCAGGCTTAAGGTAGCCTCTGCCGCACCAGTCAGGTCATCTCCCAATAATTAGTTTTTCAAACACAGAAAGCACTCTCTTCAGTTTTTCTCTGAATCCAATTCCCATTATCTCTTGGACAGGCCAATGCAAATAAAGTGCACGCAAAAATGTCCATGCAAACTGGATGCATGTGTTCTGAATGTGCACACAGTCACCTTTACTGGGCGCTCGACGCAACAGGCAAATGATTAGCCAGGCTAAGGTTTACACACTGGGGATAGATTGTGCACCCCCTAGCACATCCATGACGTCGGCTGCCCAGGAGATGTGGCTGTGATTTGATTAGGAAAATGGATGCATAATTAACGGACGTTCATTTTCCTAAGCTGACGGCTGGCAGAAATTTATTTTTATCCTGCTTCCTGTGCTTCCTCCTTCTTAGCACGGAGATTATACTAAGTATGAGGAATCACAGAAAAGCAACATTTAGGGCATTTTTCCGACAGCTCGGAGTAGAGCTGGAGTTAACTTTTCCATGCTAAAACATACACATCATGTGCACGGTGATTTTCTTACATCGGTGAGCGCTATTAGTTAGGTGCTGGTTTGGACACGCATTTTGGATCTTCTAATCCCCTTATTGTATTGGGTGTTATACTACTGTGTCCAAAACGTAAGTCCAAGTACTCATTAACCTTTGAACTTGGCTTAGTGCAAAATACTGCATCGGCCTTGGAGTTAGGACTCCTTAAGCAGGTTGAAAATGAGACCTCTTTCTTAATATATCTGGGAAGAGCAATCAAGAGTGATCCTCCCTTCATCAGGTCACTGAGGACGAGGGGTGGGTCTGCCCGCATGGGTCATTACAGCTCAGTAACGGGAAGGAGCAGTGAGGATAGTACAGAGTCAGTGAGAATGCACGCATGGGTCATTACAGCTCAGTAACGGGAAGGAGCAGTGAGGATAGTACAGAGTCAGTGAGAATGCACGCATGGGTCATTACAGCTCAGTAACGGGAAGGAGCAGTGAGGATAGTACAGAGTCAGTGAGAATGCACGCATGGGTCATTACAGCTCAGTAACGGGAAGGAGCAGTGAGGATAGTACAGAGTCAGTGAGACTGCGCGCATGGGTCATTACAGCTCAGTAAGGGGAATGAGCAGTGAGGATAGTACAGAGTCAGTGAGACTGCTCGCATGGGTCATTACAGCTCAGTAAGGGGAAGGAGCAGTGAGGATAGTACAGAGTCAGTGAGAATGCACACATGGGTCATTTCAGCTCAGTAACGGGAAGGAGCAGTGAGGATAGTACAGAGTCAGTGAGACTGCGCGCATGGGTCATTACAGCTCAGTAAGGGGAAGGAGCAGTGAGGATAGTACAGAGTCAGTGAGAATGCGCGCATGGGTCATTACAGCTCAGTAACGGGAAGGAGCAGTGAGGATAGTACAGAGTCAGTGAGACTGCGCGCATGGGTCATTACAGCTCAGTAACGGGAAGGAGCAGTGAGGATAGTACAGAGTCAGTGAGACTGCGCGCATGGGTCATTACAGCTCAGTAAAGGGAAGGAGCAGTGAGGATAGTACAGAGTCAGTGAGAATGCACGCATGGGTCATTACAGCTCAGTAACGGGAAGGAGCATTGAGGATAGTACAGAGTCAGTGAGACTGCACGCATGGGTCATTACAGCTCAGTAACGGGAAGGAGCAGTGAGGATAGTACAGAGTCAGTGAGAATTCAAGCATGGGTCATTACAGCTCAGTAACGGGAAGGAGCAGTGAGGATAGTACAGAGTCAGTGAGACTGCACGCATGGGTCATTACAGCTCAGTAACGGGAAGGAGCAGTGAGGATAGTACAGAGTCAGTGAGAATGCACGCATGGGTCATTACAGCTCAGTAACGGGAAGGAGCAGTGAGGATAGTACAGAGTCAGTGAGAATGCACGCATGGGTCATTACAGCTCAGTAACGGGAAGGAGCAGTGAGAACATAAGAACATAAGAACATAAGAAAATGCCATACTGGGTCAGACCAAGGGTCCATCAAGCCCAGCATCCTGTTTCCAACAGTGGCCAATCCAGGCCATAAGAACCTGGCAAGTACCCAAAAACTAAGTCTATTCCATGTAACCATTGCTAATGGCAGTGGCTATTCTCTAAGTGAACTTAATAGCAGGTAATGGACTTCTCCTCCAAGAACTTATCCAATCCTTTTTTAAACACAGCTATACTAACTGCACGAACCACATTCTCTGGCAACAAATTCCAGAGTTTAATTGTGCGTTGAGTAAAAAAGAACTTTCTCCGATTAGTTTTAAATGTGCCCCATGCTAACTTCATGGAGTGTCCCCTAGTCCTTCTACTATCCGAAAGAGTAAATAACCGATTCACATCTACCCGTTCTAGACCTCTCATGATTTTAAACACCTCTATCATATCCCCCCTCAATCGTCTCTTCTCCAAGCTGAAAAGTCCTAACCTCTTTAGTCTTTCCTCATAGGGGAGTTGTTCCATTCCCCTTATCATTTTGGTAGCCCTTCTCTGTACCTTCTCCATCGCAATTATATCTTTTTTGAGATGCGGCGACCAGAATTGTACACAGTATTCAAGGTGCGGTCTCACCATGGAGCGATACAGAGGCATTATGACATTTTCCGTTTTATTCATCATTCCTTTTCTAATAATTCCCAACATTCTGTTTGCTTTTTTGACTGCCGCAGCACACTGAACTGACGATTTCAATGTGTTATCCACTATGATACCTAGATCTCTTTCTTGGGTTGTAGCACCTAATATGGAACCCAACATCGTGTAATTATAGCATGGGTTATTTTTCCCTATTTGCATCACCTTGCACTTATCCACATTAAATTTCATCTGCCATTTGGATGCCCAATTTTCCAGTCTCACAAGGTCTTCCTGCAATTTATCACAATCTGCTTGTGATTTAACTACTCTGCACAATTTTGTGTCATCTGCAAATTTGATTATCTCACTCGTCGTATTTCTTTCCAGATCATTTATAAATATATTGAACAGTAAGGGTCCCAATACAGATCCCCGAGGCACTCCACTGTCCACTCCCTTCCACTGAGAAAATTGCCCATTTAATCCTACTCTCTGTTTCCTGTCTTTTAGCCAGTTTGCAATCCACGAAAGGACATCGCCACCTATCCCATGACTTTTTACTTTTCCTAGAAGCCTCTCATGAGGAACTTTGTCAAACGCCTTCTGAAAATCCAAGTATACTATATCTACCGGTTCACCTTTATCCACATGTTTATTAACTCCTTCAAAAAAGTGAAGCAGATTTGTGAGGCAAGACTTGCCCTGGGTAAAGCCATGCTGACTTTGTTCCATTAAACCATGTCTTTCTATATGTTCTGTGATTTTGATGTTTAGAACACTTTCCACTATTTTTCCTGGCACTGAAGTCAGGCTAACCGGTCTGTAGTTTCCCGGATCGCCCCTGGAGCCCTTTTTAAATATTGGGGTTACATTTGCTATCCTCCAGTCTTCAGGTACAATGGATGATTTTAATGATAAGTTACAAATTTTTACTAATAGGTCTGAAATTTCATTTTTTAGTTCCTTCAGAACTCTGGGGTCTATACCATCCGGTCCAGGTGATTTACTACTCTTCAGTTTGTCAATCAGGCCTACCACATCTTCTAGGTTCACCGTGATTTGATTCAGTCCATCTGAATCATTACCCATGAAAACCTTCTCCATTACGGGTACCTCCCCAACATCCTCTTCAGTAAACACCGAAGCAAAGAAATCATTTAATCTTTCCGCGATGGCCTTATCTTCTCTAAGTGCCCCTTTAACCCCTCGATCATCTAACGGTCCAACTGACTCCCTCACAGGCTTTCTGCTTCGGATATATTTAAAAAAGTTTTTACTGTGAGTTTTTGCCTCTACAGCCAGTGAGACTGCACGCAGAGTCAGTGAGACTGCACGCATGGGTCATTACAGCTCAGTAACGGGAAGGAGCAGTAAGGATAGTACAGAGTAAGTGAGAATGCACGCATGGGTCATTACAGCACAGTAACGGGAAAGAGCAGTGAGGATAGTACAGAGTCAGTGAGACTGCACGCATGGGTCATTACAGCTCAGTAACGGGAAGGAGCAGTGAGGATAGTACAGAGTCAGTGAGACTGCACGCATGGGTCATTACAGCTCAGTAACGGGAAGGAGCAGTGAGGATAGTACAGAGTCAGTGAGACTGCACGCATGGGTCATTACAGCTCAGTAAAGGGAAGGAGCAGTGAGGATAGTACAGAGTCAGTGAGACTGCATGCATGGGTCATTACAGCTTTACAGCTCAGTAACGGGAAGGAGCAGTGAGGATAGTACAGAGTCAGTGAGACTGCGCGCATGGGTCATTACAGCTCAGTAACGGGAAGGAGCAGTGAGGATAGTACAGAGTCAGTGAGACTGCGCGCATGGGTCATTACAGCTCAGTAACGGGAAGGAGCAGTGAGGATAGTACAGAGTCAGTGAGACTGCGCGCATGGGTCATTACAGCTCAGTAACGGGAAGGAGCAGTGAGGATAGTACAGAGTCAGTGAGACTGCGCGCATGGGTCATTACAGCTCAGTAACGGGAAGGAGCAGTGAGGATAGTACAGAGTCAGTGAGAATGCGCGCATGGGTCATTACAGCTCAGTAACGGGAAGGAGCAGTGAGGATAGTACAGAGTCAGTGAGAATGCGCGCATGGGTCATTACAGCTCAGTAACGGGAAGGAGCAGTGAGGAGAGTACAGAGTCAGTGAGAATGCACGCATGAGTCATTACAGCTCAGTAACGGGAAGGAGCACTGAGGATAGTACAGAGTCAGTGAGACTGCGCGCATGGGTCATTACAGCTCAGTAACAGGAAAGAGCAGTGAGGATAGTACAGAGTCAGTGAGACTGCACGCATGGGTCATTACAGCTCAGTAACGGGAAGGAGCAGTGAGGATATAACAGAGTCAGTGAGAATGCACGCATGGGTCATTACAGCTCAGTAACGGGAAGGAGCAGTGGGGATAGTACAGAGTCAGTGAGACTGCTCGCATGGGTCATTACAGCTCAGTAACGGGAAGGAGCAGTGGGGATAGTACAGAGTCAGTGAGAATGCACGCATGGGTCATTACAGCTCAGTAACGGGAAGGAGCAGTGAGGATAGTACAGAGTCAGTGAGACTGCACGCATGGGTCATTACAGCTCAGTAACTGGAAGGAGCAGTGAGGATAGTACAGAGTCAGTGAGACTGCGCGCATGGGTCATTACAGCTCAGTAACGGGAAGGAGCAGTGAGGATAGTACAGAGTCAGTGAGACTGCGCGCATGGGTCATTACAGCTCAGTAACGGGAAGGAGCAGTGAGGATAGTACAGAGTCAGTGAGACTGCGCGCATGGGTCATTACAGCTCAGTAACGGGAAGGAGCAGTGAGGATAGTACAGAGTCAGTGAGACTGCGCGCATGGGTCATTACAGCTCAGTAACGGGAAGGAGCAGTGAGGATAGTACAGAGTCAGTGAGACTGCGCGCATGGGTCATTACAGCTCAGTAACGGGAATGAGCAGTGAGGATAGTACAGAGTCAGTGAGACTGCGCGCATGGGTCATTACAGCTCAGTAACGGGAAGGAGCAGTGAGGATAGTACAGAGTCAGTGAGACTGCGCGCATGGGTCATTACAGCTCAGTAACGGGAAGGAGCAGTGAGGATAGTACAGAGTCAGTGAGACTGCGCGCATGGGTCATTACAGCTCAGTAACGGGAAGGAGCAGTGAGGATAGTACAGAGTCAGTGAGACTGCGCGCATGGGTCATTACAGCTCAGTAACGGGAAGGAGCAGTTAGGATAGTACAGAGTCAGTGAGACTGCGCGCATGGGTCATTACAGCTCAGTAACGGGAAGGAGCAGTTAGGATAGTACAGAGTCAGTGAGACTGCGCGCATGGGTCATTACAGCTCAGTAACGGGAAGGAGCAGTGAGGATAGTACAGAGTCAGTGAGAATGCGCGCATGGGTCATTACAGCTCAGTAACGGGAAGGAGCAGTGAGGATAGTACAGAGTCAGTGAGACTGCGCGCATGGGTCATTACAGCTCAGTAACGGGAAGGAGCAGTGAGGATAGTACAGAGTCAGTGAGACTGCGCGCATGGGTCATTACAGCTCAGTAACGGGAGGAGCAGTGAGGATAGTACAGAGTCAGTGAGACTGCGCGCATGGGTCATTACAGCTCAGTAACGGGAAGGAGCAGTTAGGATAGTACAGAGTCAGTGAGACTGCACGCATGGGTCATTACAGCTCAGTAACAGGAAGGAGTAGTGGGGATAGTACAGAGTCAGTGAGACTGCACGCATGGGTCATTACAGCTCAGTAACAGGAAGGAGTAGTGGGGATAGTACAGAGTCAGTGAGACTTCATGCATGGGTCATTACAGCTCAGTAACAGGAAGGAGAAGTGGGGATAGTACAGAGTCAGTGAGACTGCATGCATGGGTCATTAAATCTCAGTAATGGGAAGGAGCAGTGAGGATAGTACAGAGTCCGTGAGACTGCACACATGGGTCATTACAGCTCAGTAACAGGAAAGAGCAGTGAGGATAGTACAGAGTCAGTGAGATTGCAGGCAGGGGTCATTACCAGTGATTACCAATGACCCAGTGATCATCAAACAGTATGGTTTGATATCACAAAAAGGATATGGAGAAGAAACACGAAAACCAGAGTTTTGCAGTTCAAAAACACAGACTTTGATGAAATGGGAAGTACCTGGATGAAGAACTAAAGGCTGGGTGAACTAGAGAGATGTGGAACAACATTGGACCAATCTAAAAGGATCAATTACCAAGGCAACTAATCTATATGTTAGAAAAGTAAAGAAAAGCAAGAGAAAAATGAAACCTATCTGGTTCTCAAAGGATGTGGCTGATAAAATAAAGGCTAAAACAACAGTGTTCAAGAAATATAAAGGAGCACAAAGGGAGGAGCACAAAGAGGAATATCTGGTAGAACAAAGGGAGACAAAGAAACTTTACTTTGCAAACGATATGGGAAGCGATAAAAGACACTAAGAATAATATTCAGAGGCAGATTCTTTCAACTGCAAAAGCAGTGGAAAATTTAGAAGCAAGAATGTTGACTGTTGAAAAAGACCTTGGGGAAAATGTGAAAAAGGTGCATCTAATGGAAGTGAAAACGGACAGTTTAAATAATCTTCAAAGCAATTTAATTAAAGAAAATCAGATTTTACAACAAAAAGTGGAAAATTTGGATAACCAGATACGAGCTAGACATCTCAGATGTATTAATTTTCCTAAACTATCATATATGACTGCTAAAGATCTTTGGAGGAAATACATGATAGAAATATTAAAAATTACTGAGGAGACTTTGCCAATAATATCGAAGGTTTTTTATAGACCATCAAAAAGAATCACAGAAAGTAATTTGGATAATTTCCAAATATTAGCCCCTAGGAAAACAAAACCAACTATAAATATTTCAGAGCCGCTGGAACAGTCGGAAGAACATGCAGTGACTCCATCTACACTTATTGTGGTTTTCTTATTACAATCAGATGGAGAATGGGTGTTCAAAAAGTACTTTTCTCATCGCCATGAAATTTTTTGGGTATTAAAGTTCAGATATTTTCTGACCTTGCGAGAACGACGCAGAAGCGTCGTCAACAATTTCTTTTGTTAAAGTCACAGGTGTTAGATTTGGGAGGGATGTTTATACTAAAGTTTCCATGCAAGTGCTTGGTTAAATTTCAGGGGAATTCGTTTTTGTTTTTTCAACCCTCGCAACTAACATCTTTTGTTTCTAGTAGAAGGGATCCTCTGGTATCCTCGTCTCCTGTGAGTTGAGGTATACTTCTAGAAGCATTTTAAAAGTCTACAAAATAAATGTGACTCCCCTTATAGCAGAATGTATTGTTTAATAATATTTCTTTAAGGTTGTGGAAATCTTGGATCAAATTTTGTGGGCTATAAATATACTTCACTGATGTCATTATTAGGGTATAATGTGTATTATTTCTGTGTTAAATAGATATATATTTTGTTTCTTGTAATTAAGGAATTGACTATTTCTTGTTTGAATATTAATGAGTGAAGTATTTATATTTCAAATTCAAGTTCTTGAATTAAATTTGTAAAACTGAATAAAGAATAAATTAAAAAAAAAAAGAAAAGAAAGTAATCAAGACGGCGAAAAGTCAAGCAGAAGAAAGGATTGCCAAAGAGGTAAAGAGAGGTGACAAAACATTTTTCAGATACATCAGAGAAAGGAGAAAAGTTCAAAGTGATTTAGTGAAATTGAAAGGTGAAAAGGATCAATGTGTGGAGAGATACGAAGAAATGGTAGAAATATTAAACGAATATTTCAGTTCGGTGTTCACTAAAGAGGACCCCGGAGAAGGACCGTCCCTAGTTAACAAGAAACTGGAGGGGAGGGGAGTAGATGTAACTCCATTTACAGCAGAGAATATATGGGAAGTGCTGGGGAAACTGAAAGTGGACAAAGCCATGGGGCCTGATGAGATTCATCCCAGGATACTGAGGGAGCTCAGAGATGTGCTGGCGGGTCGGCTGTGTGACCTGTTCAATAGATCCCTAGAAACGGGAGTGGTGCCGAGTGATTGGAGAAGAGCGGTGGTGGTCCCACTTCACAAATCTGGAAGCAGAAACATAGAAACATAGAAATGACGGCAGAAGAAGACCAAACGGCCCATCCAGTCTGCCCAGCAAGTTTCACACTTTTTTTTTTGTTTTTTCTCATACTTGTCTGTTACTCTTGGCTCTTAGTAACCTTTTGGTTCTATTTCCCTTCCACCCCTAACCATTAATGTAGAGAGCATTGTTAGAACTGCATCTAAGTGAAATATCTAGCTTAATTAGTTAGGGGTAGTAACTGACGCAATAAGCAAGATATACCCATGTTTATTTGTTTACCCAGACTAAATATTTCAGTCCTTGTTGGCTGTTGTCTGTGTATACCTCCACTTTTCTTCATTCCCCCTGCCATTGAAGCAGAGAACAATGTTAGATATGTGTGAAGTATCAGTCTTTATCCCCTTCCGTAGAAGCAGAGAGCTATGCTGGAAATGCATTGAAAGTGAAGTATGAGACTTTCTCCCCTGCCATTGAAGCAGAGAGCTATGCTGGATATGCACTGAAAGTGAAGTATCAGGCTTATTTGGTTTGGGGTAGTAACCGCCATAACAAGCAAGCTACTCCCTGCTTTTTTGTGAATGCAAATACTTTTTTCCACATTTTCTCTTGCCGTTGAAGCTTAGAGCAATGTTGGAGTCGCATTAACCGTGTGTATGTTTATTGAATAAGGGCATTATCTCCAGGTAGTAGCCGGCATTCCCGCGAGAGAGAAGGCTGGTAACTACAGCGCGGTTAGCCTCACCTCGGTGGTGGGAAAAGTAATGAAGTCACTGCTGAAAGAGAGAATAGTGAACTATCCACAGTCGGAAGACTTGCTGGACCAGAGCCAACATGGATTCACCAAGGGAGGATCCTGTCAGTCAAATCTGATTGACTTTTTTGACTTGATGACTAGGGAATTGGATCGAGGAAGAGCGCTCAATGTCATCTACTTGGATTTCAGCAAAGCTTTTGATACGGTCCCACAGAAGAGGCTGGTGAATAAAATGAGAAGCTTAGGAGTGAGTGCCAATGTGGTGACCTCGTTTGCAAACTGGTTGACGGACAGAAGACAATGTGTAATGGTAAATGGAACTTACTCTGAAGAGAGAGTGGTCTTAAGCGGAGTGCCACAAGGTTCGGTGTTGGGACTGGTCCTGTTCAATATCTTTCTGAGCGACATTACGGACGGGATAGAAAGTAAGATTTGTCTTTTTGCGGATGACACTAAGATCTGCAACAGAGTGGACATGCCGGAAGGAATGGAGAGAATGAGATGGGATTTAAGGAACCTGGAAGAGTGGTTGAAGATATGGCAGCTGAGATTCAATGCCAATGAAGTGCAGAGTCATGCATATGGGCTATGGAAATCCGAAAGAATTGTATTCGATCGAGGGTGAAGGGCTGATATGACAGAGCAGGAGAGAGACCTGGGGATGATAGTGTCTAACAATCTGAAGTCAGCGAAACAATGTGACAAGGTGATAGCTAAACCCAGAAGAATGCTGGGCTGCATAGAGAGAGGAATATTGAGTAAAAAAAGGGAAGTGATTCTCCCCTTGTACAGGTCACTGGTGAGGCCTCACCTGGAGTACTGTGTTCAGTTCTGGAGACCATATCTCCGAAGGGACAGAGACAGAATGGAGGCGGTCCAGATAAGGATGACCAAAAAAGTGGATGGTCTTCATCAAATGACTTATGAGGATAGACTGAAGGATCTAAATATGTACACCATGGAGGAAAGGAGGAGCAGGGGTGATATGATACAGACTTTCAGATACTTGATTTAATGATCCAAAGACAACGACAAACCTTTTCCGTCCAAATAAAATAAGTAGAACCAGGGGTCACAATTTGAAGCTCCAGGGAGGAAGACTCAGAACCAATGTCAGGAAGTATTTCTTCATGGACAGGGTGGAAGATGCCTGGAACGCCCTTCAGGAGGAAGTGGTGAAGACCAAAACTGTGAACGATTTCAAAGGGGCGTGGGATAAACACTGTGGATCCATAAAGTCTAGAGGATGTGAATGAAGAGAAGAGGCATGGGGGTGGCTTGCGGGAATGACAGCTATTACCTGGAGATTAATACCCTTATTCAATAAACATACACACGGTTAATGCGACACCAACATTGCTCTATACTTCAACAGCAAGAGGAAATGAGGAAATGAGGAAATCACCACCAAATCCACCATCCAATTCAGGAAACCTTGCTCTCTAGACATACTCAGTGAAAAGATGTCCGAAGCTTTAAATCAACTTGACCTCACAGACGCAACAACTGCTACCACCTCTTGGATCAATATTAACAATAAAATTGCAGATAAAATCTGCCCAACCACAACTAAAACCATACAACCTACATTAGACAATAGAAAACCTTGGTTTACAGCCGAACTTAAATCCCTCAAACAATCTCTTAGAAAAAAAGAGCAAAGCTGGAGAAAAAACTCATCCACTTCGACACAAACCATCTACAAATCCCACCTCAACTCCTACAGAAATACTATCCTTAGAACAAAGAAAGAATTCTATGCAAAAAAAATACACAACTTCATTTTCGACTCAAAGGCCCTTTTTTCTTACGTCTCCTCTCTAACCAAACCATCTCCTCTCACGATCCCAGACCACCAAGCGCTCAACAAAGCTAACGAGCTAGCCAACTACTTCAAGACAAAAATCACTAACCTTACCCATTCAATTACATCCAATAGCCCCACCTTAACACACCATCTAACAACAGTGCCGCAACAAAACACAAGCTTGGACTCATTCGAGCTCACTTCTTCACTGGAGATCGAAAATACACTCAAAAAACTAAAACCATCCTCACACCCATCAGACCCATTACCAACAAATCTCCTCATTGCCATACCAAACACCATCTCAAAACCAATAGCAGAAATTATCAACACATCCCTGTCTCAAGGCTCAGTTCCTAACCAGTTAAAATTGGCAATCCTGAAACCGTTACTGAAGAAACCAAATGCTTCTCCATCAGACCCAGCTAACTTCCGACCGATTGCAAACTTACCACTCATCGCCAAACTGATGGAAAAAATTGTCAACAAGCAACTGTCAGAATATCTGGAAGATCATAACATTCTATCCCCAGCTCAATATGGCTTCCGAAAACGACTAAACACCGAATCTCTCTTATTATCGCTCACTGATACCATCCTCGTGAACCTGGAGAAAAAACAATCTTACCTGCTGGTTCTACTTGATCTTTCTGCGGCGTTTGATACGGTAAAACATACTACACTTATAGACCAACTAACTAATATAGGGATCAAAGGCACAGCTCTCAAATGGTTTCACTCCTTCCTAAGCAACAGATTCTACAAAGTAAGGATAAACAACAAAGAATCGCATCCAATCCTTACAGAGCAAGGAGTCCCGCAAGGATCCTCACTTTCTCCCACCCTATTCAATATCTACCTCCTCCCACTCTGCCACCTACTCTCAAACCTCAAGCTTACCCATTACCTCTATGCAGACGACATTCAAATCCTTCTCCCGATTACAGAATCCCTTCAAAAAACCATCACTTACTGGAACGAATGCCTACAGCCCATTAAGGAATTACTCTCAAGCCTCAACCTAGTATTGAATGCCAATAAAACCGAAATGCTCATTGTCTCTCAGGATCCACTCACAATCTCTTCTAGCTTCTCTCTACCAAACGCTAATAACATGTTCTCACCGGACGTCAGAAACCTTGGAGCATGGCTTGACAATCATCTTAATCTAAAAAAGTTCGTAAACAATACCACGAAGGACTGCTTTTACAAACTGCAAGTCCTCAAAAAACTTAAACCCCTCCTTTATTTCTCCGACTTCAGGCTAGTACTTCAATCCATAATACTATCAAAGCTCGACTATTGCAACTCCCTGCTACTAGGTCTACCCAACAACACGATCAAACCATTACAGATGGTACAGAATTCTGCTGCCAGAATTCTAACAAGCACTAACAAAAAAGATCACATCACCCCAATCCTTAGTAATCTTCATTGGCTTCCCATTAAACAAAGGATACTCTATAAGGTACTCACAATCATCCACAAAGCGACAAACAAAATAGCTCCCATCACGTTAAGCTTTCAACTCCAACCGCACACATCTTCCAGACCTATCAGAAGCGCTTACAAAGGATCACTGCATGCCCAACAAGTAAAATCATCTCTGAGCAAAAGAGCGCTATCCTTAGCAGGCCCCCACCAGTGGAACATGCTCCCCCCAAATCTAAGACTTGAACCCAATCATCAAGAGTTCAAAAAAAGGCTAAAGACTCTTCTTTTCCAACAAGCCTTCCCAGACTCACAATCCTACCAAGACGGAAAGTCTTCCAAATAAGAAGTATCCCCTAATTATGGTCACCATACCAAGTCCTACCTTCAGGTCTCTGTAACTGGACAACAATCTTTGAGTTCTAAAAATTAATCTTATTTATATTTTCCTCTGCAACTGGACTACAATTTCTAAGTTCAAAATTCATTTTATCTTATTATTTATATTTGGCATGGTTAATATGTCACTATATCCAAGTTAAATATTTAAATTATACAGTTTATATTACATAATTTTATTAATTACAAGTAAAACTATTCTATATTATTTATTATCATTATGTTAAATTGTCATCCAGTTATAATGTTCCATATGTACCACTGTTCTATGTAAAGCCCCCTTATCTCTGTTGGGCAGTTTATCGTTATATGTAAACCGGAGTGATTTATAGTCTCTATAAGAACATCGGTATATAAAAATTAAAAATAAATAAATAAATAAATAAATGAGGAAAAAAGAATTTGCATTCACAAAAAAGCGGGGCAGTAGCTTGCTTGTTACAGTGGTTACTACCCGGAATCCATTAAGCCTGATACTTCACTTGGAATACATATCCAGCGCAGCTCCCTGCTTCAACAGCAGGGTGAATAAAGAAAAGAGGATTTATATTTACACAACAACCAACAAGGTCTGAATTGCACAGGCTGGGTAAACAAATAAGCATTGGAGTAGCTTGCTTTTTGCGGCAGTTACTACCCCTAACCAATTAAGCCTGATACTTCACTTAGATGCAGCTCCAGCACTACCATCTTTATCAATGGCGGGGATGGAAGGTAAATAGATCCAAAAAGTTACTAATAAGGGACAAGAGTAACAGATAAGAAAGACCACATCACCCCCATCCTGAAAGCCCTCCACTGGCTACCGATTCATTACAGAATTATGTACAAGACCATCACTACTATATTCAAAGCCACGCAACTTCAGGCACCTTTAAATCTACAAATTCCGTTTGAAAAACGTACCTCTGTCAGACCTACTAGGGAATTTTACAAAGAAGCTTTACATGTTCCACACGCCAAAACCTTCCAACACAAATCATTGGAAGTCAGAGCATTATCCTCAGCAGGACCACGTCTATGGAATTCCATCCCATCTGAGCTACGCCAAGAACAGTGCCTATTAACTTTCAGAAAAAGGCTAAAAACTTGGCTTTTTAAAAAAGCCTATCAAATCTCTGATTGATCCATATAAACCTTACCCTTCAATCAGGCTATCCCATGTTACCAGAATCCCAGTGTAAAGACCATCACTCTGCCTTATTCATCATACTCTTCCTATTTTAGCCTCAATTTTTCCAGCCCATGACCACCTTTAGTCTTGACTTTAATTTTGTACATATTGTAAATATTATCTTGTAATTTTGTTTTTTGTACCTATTGCTATATTTTTCTTCTTGCTTCCTCCTCTCCCAGTTGTATTTTTCCTGGTTTTATTGTAACTGCTATTCCTGCACCAGTTCAATTCATTTAGTTTTATGTTCATTACACTAAATGTTAAATGTAAACCGGGTTGATGCGACTACTAGTCGTGAAAGCCGGTATAGAAAAATATTAAATAAATAAATAAATAAATAAATAAGTGTGAAAGCCTGCTGGGCAGACTGGAAGGGCCGTTTGGTCTTCTTCTGCAGTCATTTCTAGGTTTCTATGTTTCTATTACAACTCAGTTACAGGAAGGAGCAGTGAGGATAGGACAGAGTCTGTGAGACTGCACACATGGGTCATTACAGCTCAGTAACAGGAAGGAGCAGTGAGGATAGTACAGAGTCAGTGAAACTGCATGAATGGGTCATTACAGCTCAGTAACAGGAAGGAGTAGTGGGGTTAGTACAGAGTCTGTGAGACTGCTCGCATGGGTCATTACAGCTCAATAACAGGTAGGAGCAGTGAAGATAGTACAGAGTCAGTGAGACTGCGCACATGGGTCATTACAGCTCAGTAACGGGAAGGAGCAGTGAGGATAGTACAGAGTCAGTGAGACTGCACGCATGGGTCATTACAGCTCAGTAACGGGAAGGAGCAGTGAGGATAGTACAGAGTCAGTGAGAATGCACGCATGGGTCATTACAGCTCAGTAACGGGAAGGAGCAGTGGGGATAGTACAGAGTCAGTGAGAATGCACGCATGGGTCATTACAGCTCAGTAATGGGAAGGAGCAGTGAGGATAGTACAGAGTCAGTGATACTGCGCGCATGGGTCATTACAGCTCAGTAACGGGAAGAAGCAGTGAGGATAGTACAGAGTCAGTGAGACTGCACACATGGGTCATTACAGCTCAGTAAAGGGAAGGAGCAGTGAGGATAATACAGAGTCAGTGAGACTGCACGAATGGGTCATTACAGCTCAGTAACAGGAAGGAGCAGTGAGGATAGTACAGAGTCAGTGAGACTGCGCGCATGGGTCATTACAGCTGAGTAACGGGAAGGAGCAGTGGGGATAGTACAGAGTCAGTGAGACTGCGCGCATGGGTCATTACAGCTCAGTAATAGGAAGGAGCAGTGAGGATAGTACAGAGTCAGTGATACTGCGCGCATGGGTCATTACAGCTCAGTAACGGGAAGAAGCAGTGAGGATAGTTCAGAGTCAGTGAGACTGCACACATGGGTCATTACAGCTCAGTAAAGGGAAGGAGCAGTGAGGATAATACAGAGTCAGTGAGACTGCACGAATGGGTCATTACAGCTCAGTAACAGGAAGGACCAGTGAGGATAGAACAGAGTAAGTGAGACTGTGTGCATGGGTCATTACAGCTCAGTAACGGGAAGGAGCAGTGAGGATAGTACAGAGTCAGTGAGACTGCGCGCATGGGTCATTGCAGCTCAGTAACGGGAAGGAGCAGTGAGGATAGTACATAGTCAGTGAGACTGCGCGCATGGGTCATTGCAGCTCAGTAACGGGAAGGAGCAGTGAGGATAGTTCAGAGTCAGTGAGACTGCGCGCATGGGTCATTACAGCTCAGTAACGGGAAGGAGCAGTGAGGATAGTACAGAGTCAGTGAGACTGCACGCATGGGTCATTACAGCTCAGAAACGGGAAGGAGCAATGAGGATAGTACAGAGTCAGTGAGACTGCACGCATGGGTCATTACAGCTCAGTAACGGGAAGGACTAGTGAGGATAGTACAGAGTCAGTGAGACTGCACGCATGGGTCATTACAGCTCAGTAAGGGGAAGGAGCAGTGAGGATAGTACATAGTCAGTGAGACTGCACGCATGGGTCATTACAGCTCAGTAACGGGAAGGAGCAGTGAGGATAGTACAGAGTCAGTGAGACTGCACGCATGGGTCATTACAGCTCAGTAACGGGAAGGAGCAGTGAGGATAGTACAGAGTCAGTGAGACTGCACGCATGGGTCATTACAGCTCAGTAACGGGAAGGAGCAGTGAGGATAGTACAGAGTCAGTGAGACTGCACGCATGGGTCATTACAGCTCAGTAAGGGGAAGGAGCAGTGAGGATAGTACAGAGTCAGTGAGACTGCACGCATGGGTCATTACAGCTCAGTAAGGGGAAGGAGCAGGATAGTACAGAGTCAGTGAGACTGCACGCATGGGTCATTACAGCTCAGTATCGGGAAGGAGTAGTGGGGATAGTACAGAGTCAGTGAGATTGCACGAATCGGTCATTACAGCTCAGTAACGGGAAGGAGCAGTGAGGATAGTACAGAGTCTGTGAGACTGCACGCATGGGTCATTAAAGCTCAATAACAGCTAGGAGCAGTGAGGATAGTACAGAGTCAGTGAGACTGCATGAATGGGTCATTACAGCTCAGTAACAGGAAGGAGTAGTGGGGTTAGTACAGAGTCTGTGAGACTGCTCGCATGGGTCATTACAGCTCAATAACAGGTAGGAGCAGTGAAGATAGTACAGAGTCAGTGAGACTGCGCGCATGGGTCATTACAGCTCAGTAACGGGAAGGAGCAGTGAGGATAGTACAGAGTCAGTGAGACTGCACGCATGGGTCATTACAGCTCAGTAACGGGAAGGAGCAGTGAGGATAGTACAGAGTCAGTGAGAATGCACGCATGGGTCATTACAGCTCAGTAACGGGAAGGAGCAGTGAGGATAGTACAGAGTCAGTGAGAATACACGCATGGCTCATTACAGCTCAGTAACGGGAAGGAGCAGTGGGGATAGTACAGAGTCAGTGAGAATGCACGCATGGGTCATTACAGCTCAGTAACGGGAAGGAGCAGTGGGGATAGTACAGAGTCAGTGAGACTGCGCGCATGGGTCATTACAGCTCAGTAATGGGAAAGAGCAGTGTGGATAGTACAGAGTCAGTGATACTGCGCGCATGGGTCATTACAGCTCAGTAACGGGAAGAAGCAGTGAGGATAGTACAGAGTCAGTGAGACTGCACACATGGGTCATTACAGCTCAGTAAAGGGAAGGAGCAGTGAGGATAATACAGAGTCAGTGAGACTGCACGAATGGGTCATTACAGCTCAGTAACAGGAAGGACCAGTGAGGATAGAACAGAGTAAGTGAGACTGTGTGCATGGGTCATTACAGCTCAGTAACGGGAAGGAGCAGTGTGGATAGTACAGAGTCAGTGAGACTGCATGCATGGGTCATTACAGCTCAGTAACGGGAAGGAGCAGTGAGGATAGTACAGAGTCAGTGAGACTGCGCGCATGGGTCACTACAGCTCAGTAACAGGAAGGAGCAGTGAAGATAGTACAGAGTCAGTGAGACTGCACGCATGGGTCATTACAGCTCAGTAACGGGAAGTTGCAGTGGGGATAGTACGGAGTCTGTGAGACTGCACGTATGGGTCATTACAGCTCAATAACAGGTAGGACCAGTGAGGATAGTACAGAGTCTGTAAGACTGCATGAATGGGTCATTACAGCTCAGTAACAGGAAGGAGCAGTGGGGATAGTACAGAGTCTGTGAGACTGCACGCATGGGTCATTACAGCTCAATAATAGGTAGGAGCAGTGAGGATAGTACAGAGTCAGTAAGACTGCATGAATGGGTCATTACAGCTCAGTAACAGGAAGGAGCAGTGAGGATAGTACAGAGTCAGTGACAGTGCACGCATGGGTCATTACAGCTCAGTAACAGGAAGGAGCAATGGGGATCGTACAGAGTCAGTGAGACTGCGCGCATGGGTCATTACAGCTCAGTAATGGGAAGGAGCAGTGAGGATAGTACAGAGTCAGTGATACTGCGCGCATGGGTCATTACAGCTCAGTAACGGGAAGAAGCAGTGAGGGTAGTACAGAGTCAGTGAGACTGCACACATGGGTCATTGCAGCTCAGTAACGGGAAGGAGCAGTGAGGATAGTACAGAGTCAGTGAGACTGCACGCATGGGTCATTACAGCTCAGTAAAGGGAAGGAGCAGTGAAGATAGTACAGAGTCAGTGAGAATGCACGCATGGGTCATTAAAGCTCAGTAACGGGAAGGAGCAGTGAGGATAGTAGAGAGTCAGTGGGACTGCACAAATGGGTCATTGCAGCTCAGTAAAGGGAAGGAGCAATGGGGATCGTACAGAGTCAGTGAGACTGCACGCATTGGTCATTAAAGCTCAGTAATGAGAAGGAGCAGTGAGGATAGTACAGAGTCAGTGAGACTGCACGCATTGGGCATTACAGCTTAGTAACGGGAAGGAGCAGTGAGGATAGTACAGAGTCAGTGAGAATGCACATGTAACATACCTCTAGGAACTAGGGCAGAGAAATGTTGAATCATCATTGTGACATGAAAAGACTGACAATAGAGTGCTGTCTCTTTGAGCTGGGGGGGGGGGGGGAGGAGATTCAAAATTGGATTGTATTGGGCATGTGCAGCAGATCACTGCTACAGCCTGAACAGAGTTTCCTGCCCTGCTCTGAACTAATAAATATTATCTGTTGCTGATTAAGGTTCTCTTTTCTGGAAACCCTGCTCTGGATGACTTGGGAGTAATTGAACTGTGCCCTGTCAGGATTTGAAGCTTTTCTTTCGGATAGAGGCTGCTGTATTGTGGATTTGACGGTTGAAGCAAAGAGCAGTACTGACGCCATCTTCAGCTCTAAATTCAAATGGACACACAGTAGGGTACAATCTGGGACTTTGCTTGTTCAGAGACTGCTTAAGGTCGGGTGCTATATCACATGCTGATTCTGGTTGAAATACTTAACATGAGTTTATGACAAAGTTGAGTTTTCTCTTGTACTATATACATGTGTTTATATGACAAATGCAGATGCTTAGGAAGTGAACAGATTTATTTCAGTCATTCATTCCAGTAAAGATAAAACTGTTACCCACTAAAGAGCGTGTGGATTCATTTCTGATACTGGGCTGGGAATCAGAGTGCAGGTTTCAGACACAAGGAGTCATAAAGAAATTTGAACTTCAAGGGTTACAACAAATTCTGGCGCATCAACGTGGGGCTGTGTTTTTTTCTTCTCTCTGTCTGACCTGCTACTGAACGACCCAGCATCATTAGTGAAGTGAGCACAGTATTCTCTTTGTTTCTTACTCGTACAAAATGGAGTATTGCAAATACTATGATTGTATTCCTGATAGATCTGTTATTCTGAGTTCTGTAAACCCTGAAATATCTTTAGCAAGTGTAGAAGATGCCTTAAGCCCAGCGGGTGTAGTTACAAAATTGAAACGTTTAAGAGCTGAGTCATCTGATCAAGTTTTGTGTGAGTTTGAAGAACCGCTTTCTGTAATTATTTTAGAAAGAATGAGCTTAAAAGGGGAACTGGACAGTCAGTGGATAATTTTACCTGTCTTAGATGAGACAGTATCAGAACAGAATGTTGAGTCAATGTCCCCTGAAGCATGCACTGACCCACTAGTGAGTGACATACTTTTAGATATCCACAAATCCAAATAAATGGTACAACCAGTAAACCTAAATTTATACTTAAATCATTCGCCAGGTGTTTGTAGGCCCCTTATTCCAAGGGTCTGTATAACATCACAGACTCTATTATGGTCCAGGGTCACCTTGCTTTAATTCATAACAACATTTTTTTGTTTTTGTTTTTGTTTTAAAATTTACCACAAATCTCAATGTCTTCTTTCAAAACATGCACATTATCCACAGATATAACAGGAGCTTTAATACTCATCCATTAGTTGGTCTCCCGACATGATCATGTTTCGGACAAATATGTCCTGCTTCAGGGGTTGCCCTTCCACATTTATATGAAAATCGTCCCGTATTAACTCCTCCAACTCTAGTTTTCTTATCTTCTGTTCCGATAAATGCAGCAATAAACTGGTACGAAACGAGCCTTTTTTCTTCCATAAAACTTGAAACCTTCTTGTATTCCTGGCTTATGTATTCGTCTTCAATTCACAACAGCACTGAAGCTGTGTGTCCTCCTGAACTGGCGTCCCGCCGGAGGTGATCCTCTTATACCCCTGCGACCGGAAATGACATCACGGACTTCAGTCCTCCTTCAGGTACGGGTTGTGCCTCACTAACCCGCCCCCTTCGTCACCTCACATCCACTGCAGTCTTCTTTCACGTCCTCACCTTCTAGTGTTACCTCCGTGTTACTAAGTCACTAAGTTACTAAGTTACATGGTACATCAGCTGTTTACTTTCACGTCAGTGAAGTTCGGGTTGTACCTATCTAAACTCGTCACCGCAGTTCTCTTTTACGTCTGATCTTACTACTATTGGCTTCTAAAACCCCAGATCGCGTGTTTTCTATGTACTTCCATTTAATTTTAATCATCCGTAACAACCATCGCGTCCCTCTCCCTATGCCATGTGTCTTTATCCACTATCTTCTTTCATGGCATTAAATTTAACATCTTGATCGTCACCACATCTTCTTCTATCCACACACTACAGTCCTGCTGTCTGTTTCCCAGACGACCGAAATTGTTCCTCTGTCACATCCAATCCCTAATCGCCACCGCATGATGTTGGAGCTCCCAATCATCATCCCATATCTTAAAGGTATCACTTTGTCACGCGGGATACCAGATCCATGTGGAAATCCATTGGAAGTTCTCATGCATAAAACCAAACTGGCATTATACAAGAGAATACCAGTTGATTTTCTCATTGAGTCCAAGCGGGTCTACTGTATTCAAGCTGTAAATCCAAAACTGCTCGCGCATATTTAGGCGTGTTTGGATATCTCCCCCTCGTGGACCCAATTTCACCTGCTCTAAGACTAACCACCTCAAATCCGTGAAATTATGTTGTAAAATGATACAATGTTGTACCATCGGAGCGGTTACTTTTGCAGTTCTTAAACAACTCCTATGTTCAATTAATCTGGTTCTGATTTTACGCTTTGTTCGACCCACGTATAACAAGTTACACGGGCATTGAATGGCATAAATAACTTGTTCTGATTCACAATTCGTGGATCCCTCTAATCTTAAAGTTCTTTCTGAATTGGGTACTGGCCATTGATTCCCAGTTAATGTCAAAGCACACATATCGCAGTGGCCACACATTTGGTGGCCTCCCGACGGCTGAGACATTGATGTTGACCCGTATGTTGATTTAACCACTATGTCCCTAATATTTTGGCCTCTAAAGAACGCAAATCTCGGACCACTTTGAAAAATTGAGTGTAACGATAAAACATGCCAGTGTGTCTTAATGATATTAATCACTTTCCCAGCTTGTTTAAAATATTGTAGGGTACATGTAGTGTTCTGTGAAAAAGGCCGTTGTTGGTACTGTAATAAAAGGGTCCTATTTGCATACAAGGCCCTTTTATACGCCTTTTTAATGATCGCTCTTGGGTATCCTCTAAGAGTGAATCTTTCAGTCAACTCTATTGCCTGGATCCTAAACTCTTCAACAGAAGAGCAGATACGCCTTAACCTTAAGAATTGGGAGATGGGTAACCCATTCTTTAAGCCCAATGGGTGAGTGCTGGAGTACTTAAGGAAATTGTTCCGATCAGTCTTTTTCCTATAGAGCGTGGTTTTGATGCCACCTCCTTCCCGCTGGACTAAAATATCCAAAAACGCTATTGATTGACGATCGAAATGAGCTGTAAACTGTAAATTACTATTGGCCCTGTTGAGCCAAGACAAAAAACGTTGTAAATCTTCAATAGACGACACCCAAATAAAAAATATGTCATCAATGTATCTTTTATAAACTCGTATATATTGATACCAATGTGATGTATAAAGCTCTTGAGTTTCGAAACCTGCCATATATAAATTCGCAATATCGGGGGCAACTGTGGCCCCCATTGCTACTCCCTTGACTTGGAGATACAGCGTCTTATCGAACTTGAAAAAATTCCTAAAAAGTACTAATTCTAACAGATCTAATAAGAAATTAGTGGGTACGGCATGTGGGCGTGGGCGAGATTGTAGGATTTTTTCCATCAAAACAAATGCCTCTTGTTGAGGAATGTTAGTATATAGTGCGGTGACGTCTAGGGTGACAAACCAATACTCTGTAGGAAGATCCATAACCTCATCCAAAATCCGCAGCATGTGTGAAGTGTCTTGCAGAAAAGAGACTGCTTCTGCTACAAACGGCTTCAGAAAGAAATCTAAAAATCTCGACAAGGGTTCTAAAACTGAACCTTTGCTGGAAACAATGGGACGGCCAGGGGGAGACTTTATATCTTTATGTATCTTAGGGAGGGTGTATAGAACCGGAACCATTGGCTGTTTCACCCTCAGGGCCCGGGATTCCCTCGATGTAAAATACCCTTCTTGTAACCCTTTCTCAACTAGATCATCTATAATATTCTGTAATTCTGCCGTGGGATCTATAGTGAGTATCTGATAATAGTCTTTTTGATTTAATTGGCGATCGATCTCGACTACATAATCTTTCGTGTCTTGGATAACGATCGCCCCGCCTTTATCCGCGGGTTTCACTATCACCTGTGGATCCTCGGCTAGTTTTTTAATCGCACAATATTGCTTATAGGACCAGTCTACTGCTATAGTAGGATCTAACATAACACCTTGTGTTTCCAACAATCTGTCGATACCCGGGTTCAATTCCCGGCTTCTTCACCAATTGCTGAGTATGCTGATGGTATTTCTGCTGAAGGAAAAATACCAGGCCTGCCTTGAATGCCAGACTTTGCAAAAAGAAGTTATAAACAACTCTTGCAGGACCTCAGAGATAACAATGTGAGACACAGGAGGAGGAGGAGGAGACAGCGCGGCAAGGGTACGAAGCGGCTTATCTAGGAAGGATGCAAGGGAGAGTTGAGATAAGAGGGAGACATAGCATAAGCGTAATAAACTTTGTTGTGTGAATTTTGCAAGCAGAAGCCAGAAGGCGTGCTGATTTTGGTTTTTTTAACCTGTTATAAGTAGAACTGATAAGAAGCAGTTTTTTTAAGCATGAATGTTCCTGCGCGAGAAATGTGCTAGCTATAGCCATTATGTAAGTATGTAGGATTATTCTTTCTCTGTCGGTATATCCATTTTCCTGTTGCTTATGTATAGTATATGAATGACATATAATAAAAAATAGAAACGTAAAAGATTCAGAGTTGTTCTTGTAAACAAATGGGATTTTTAACAATTGGTGGAGATGCGGGGAGAACACATGTGTTTACAGAAGCAACTCTGATTGTTTCTTGTGCAGAGTAGAAGATTCACTCCTTTGGTGATTCCCCAGGGCCCTGATTGATCAGCTGAGGCTCGGGAGTAATCAGTTTGGAGCCAATGTGTGAATCTTGTTGAAAGGTGCACCTAAGGGTTTAGATTCACGTTCTCGGCAAAAGTACGGACCGAGTCCTGTGTGAATGGTGAATTGAGCAAAGGCGCCGAGGGTTTTAACACTGCTGCAATTGTTGTTTGTCCTGTGGGTACCCAGGGTTAACATACTGCAGAAAGGATTGCAGTGATATTTTTCTTGTACTTATTGTGTGGTTTGCTATTAGCGTGTATATATTTTTCAGTCTGTTTTGTATTTGCTACCATACCCAGTTATTAGTGCGTTGAAAAACTAGAAATCATTTACATGTATGGAACTTGTTCTCCGTCACTGGAGATCTTTACCATGCAGAAGTGGAAATAAAAGCACGAAATAAAATTATTACTGAGATTAAAAGTGACCATACCAGGAGGTCAGACAATAATTGGGGAACCTCCCCCATATGTTACTATGTGTGTTGTATTGTATTTAAAAAGCCAACTGTGGAGAAACAATATAGATGCATATGCTTAGAATTGTTTTTGATGCTTTAGAACTGTAAGGACTGTACCTTTTAATACTGAGGACTGTTTACTTAAGTGCTTAGAACTGTATATGCTTAGAATTGTATAATATTTAATATATATATTATGGGGTACTTAACACTGTCTACCTTTAATACTTAGAATGATTAGGATAGTATATTAGTTTACTCTTACCGTATTCTCACCTACCTCACTCCTAACCTACCTCACTCCTAAGGCTCTATCTAATAAAATAAAAAGCAAAGCAAGCCATCCGAACCAGTTGCTCCTGTGGATGTTAATATCCCAGGATGGACAAACATTCCCTGCTCTGTGCTGGCACAGGAATGGGCTATGAATATGGGAATGGCAGAGGCATGAGATAGAGGTGGCGAGCCTGTAGATATTGTAACGAAGCTAAAAGGTCCCAGTAATTAAAGGAGCCTCACTGTGCACTGATGTGTGGCGCCGGATTTTTCCCGTTGATAGCTACGGGAAATGATGTATGTGTACTGTAAATAAAGCTATATTTTCATTATTGTATATCTCTTATCTTGTATCATGGTGTGTGCGTTTAGTACTGTGTGTAATCTGCCTGAGAAAGAACAGAAGACGGGCAGAAAAGAATTTGAAGGGGCAGAGGAGAAAGCCCTAGCAATAATTCCCATCTGGGAAGATGTAACTTACTGCTGGTTAATGTGATAGGAAACTGGGCGCATAGAACCCCACAAGAGGATGGATATAATTGTCTTGATTGTTTTTTCCCTTCCCCCACCGAGTTCCAATAGTTGTAGGGAAGGAGCTAGCATGCATCGTCCGGCGGGGATTGATATTTCTTACGAGACATAGGAAGGCTGACTTAAGGGTTAAGGAGTTGCAGTAGCAACTAGCCGCAGCCCGAAGAGAACTAGAGATATTAAGGCGGCAGTGGTAGCAGAAAGTGCAGCGAGCCGTAGAAAATGAAAGCAAATTAGTATAGTGACTTCCTGGTTTCCTGGTATGTGAGAATAAATCATATAAAATGCTATAGGAATACTGGAAATCAGTGGTGACAGTTTTATATGAGCCTTTCAGTTGTGTCTGTGTTTCTTGATCTTTTACTGTGAAGGGCTGCTTTGTTTATACTGGGAACGTCTGGCCTGTGTTCAAAATTGTTTTGTTATTTGCAGAAAGCAGAATAGTGCATCATGTGACAACAGACGGTGCCGTTTGTTAGGACGCTTAATTAGACATACATCTGTAACAGGATGTTGAAGGGAGGCTTATATTGAGTTAGAAGTTTTGTGGCATTTGTTATCAATGCAGGAGAAAAGGATATACAGGATAAAATTGTGACAAACCCCTGGATTTTACATTCAGTAATTAGCTTCCCTTCCCGGCAGGCCCCTATGTGGCCTCAGCTGATAACCTAATGAAATATTTTAATTGTGCAGCTATAGATTTAGCTAAAAGATTTTACAGAAGCAGGGAGAGACTAAAATTTTTTCTTTTTCCCATCTATCTCACATGACTTTTTCCATCTACCTCACATGACTAAACTTGAAGGAATGTAACCGTGATTAATCACGGTGCTGCTCAGTTACTTATAGCTAGCCGTTTAATACTTTGTAATGTGATTTAAAAGTTTGAATTAACCTCTTTTTGTATGTGAGATTTTTCTTTTACAGATTTACAAGAATAAAAGCTGAGGGTTTTTCTTTCTCCTAGATTTTGTTTTTTTTTCCTGAACAGATCTGTTTTGAAAATTCTGATTTTTGCTTAATTTTGGATCCAAAGATTTTTGTGTTTACTTTTAAAAGGCCTACTTCTTGACCTTTCATTGTTTTTCTGTTTGTGTTTCTCTGTCATTATGTGTTCTGTTTTTGTATCATTTTGTGTTGTACATACATGACGACAGACTTTACTGACTGTAGGAGAGTGTACTGAATACGCAATAGCTTCTGACATCATTTAAGTGAAGCAGTCACTGCTAAAGTTTTGTGAACAAAATGTTTTAATAATGTTTTAACAGGTGATTTTCTTCTTTCTTTGTTTTCTCCCCGTTGCCTTTGTTTACTTGCAAGTATAGTTTTACCCAAGGGAATGGAAGGTATTTGTCTTCCCTACTATGAAAACACGATTCTGAGGCCGAAGCTTGTGTAGGAAAGCTGTCTCCAATCAAGGCCTATAATACTAGATAACAGGCCTTTCCCCGTAGACATTGTCAGCGAATCCTTTTCTTTTTTATAAAAAAAAAGCTGAGCAGGCTTGAAGGGGGGTCAAGCAACCCCACAAGCTTTTATTATGTTTCACAGGACTATAGGTTCCCTTCAGCAGTGTGGGCAGAACGAAATGCATTTAAAAGCTGGTATGAGGACAGAAGTTTTTTTTCAGCTTCAGTTCCGCAACAATTACTGTAGATTATTGAGCAATAAAAAGGAAGATCTCCAACATACTATCTGCATTAATTTAGAATACAGGAATAAATTCCCAGGCAGCAGGTTCAGTTTTACGCTCGCATTCCCATCCCCCTTCGGGAGCCAAGAATCAGAGTTAATCCTTGGATAGGCTATAGCACAGGGAAGCCTGTCTCTTAAAAGATTTTCTTTTCCAAATTGTCCAGCATACTTAATGAAAGCTTGTTCAGAAGTGATTCTTGCCTGTATCAAGTTGAATTCGATCCCTACTATACAACAAATTAATTTCTAGTGTTAAGTTAAAATACTGATTTGATTGCTAGAGAATGCACTTTCTGGTGTTGAAGTTTAGAACTTGCTGGCAGTTAAAGTTTAACGGCAGAGATAATTACAGGAGGGGGTTGACCAGCGAGAGAAGAAATGGGTGTATGAAGAAAGATTTTTTCCAAAAAAGACAAACTGAAAGAAAACATTAACTTTCGTTTGTTTAAACAGAGCATTATTGGAAGTTAGTTGACGGTGTGCGTATGTGAATAAAGATAGAATTGTGGTATGTTAATTCAAAGGAAGAAAGATTCCTTGATGTTCAATCACTAGAGCCAATGTTTTGCTGTAGTCTCTGCTGACTGAATTTATTCTCCAAGGTTAAAAACTAAAATTGGTATTATTCCACCGTGGCTCCTAAGGCAAAGAAGAAAGCTGTCCCTGCTAAGACCAAGGCCAAGTTAGAGTACCTTGTAGTAGCGCCTCCTTGCGGCTTAACTGAAATATGACCTAATTTGACTGTAATCATTTTGTTGTATGCCAAATTTTGTTTTCCAGGTCAACAACCTTCCTGCCATGAAAACCATGAGACTGATATCTTTATGTTTTCCAGATTTTTCCAGGTTATTTTCTTTTAAACAGAATTCTGATTTTTGTTTTACCTCGGCCAATTCAAACATTTTTTCAGTTTTTTCTGGTCTAACTTTACTTTTTGATTTGATTTTTGAGCTCACAACATGTGTTAACTGTTGTTTGTCTTTTGTGCAATGAATAGATGTGTGACAGTGTGTGATGTGTGACAGTCTGAGTGAAAGGACGTCTAAGCATCTGGGTTGCTTTTATCTGAATATTGTATTTCTTTATAGAAAAATGGGAAAACAAAAAGGATTAGATAATATGTAGCTGTTTCTTTGAATTATGATAAAATAATATTGGATATCCATATGAATAGTGTATATAGGAATTATTGCATACGGGAATTTATCGATGTTTATTGTAGAGTTTCTTATTTACTTATTTTTGGTTTTTATTCACCTTATATCAGGTATTAATCCATACACACAAACATCTGATTAGTGTTGGGAATGCAGCTGTAGTACTTCGAGGACAGCTTCCAGAGTGCTGTGCTGCAAGACATATTCACTTCATTTGTCATTGACCTCATAACTTGAAGTCATCCCACCTTTGCCACAGAAGATACCTTGAATCTTTCATTTTATGGACTGAAGTGCTCAGAATTTCCTTGTTCCTTGGGGGTGGCCTTATTTAGACAATGTTTTTAAGTAATATGTATTTCTCTTTGAAATGTAATAACTGATAATTATGATGAACCTTGATTGTGATACATTTAGTAGTACCTAGTCACACTGTTACTTGCAATTGTTATTATTTTGATTCTCACATTATTGATACCGTTTGAATTGATGCAGTTTTAGTGCTTTGTAGTTGCTCTTCTCTGTGTTAATGGTTTAGACCTAGACTAGATTTTTGAAACAGTAGTTTTTGTTGTTTTCTTTTTTTTTTGTGGTTACCTATCCTCCCAGATTTACATTTACGGTATATACAGAAGAAAACATTATTAAATGACCTAACAGATTTGTTAATGTCTTTTTACTAATCAAACATCCATACATTTGACCAAAGTAATACATAACACGCGATTCCAGCACCTCATATCCAAGGATGACATGGCCACTGTTCTAAATTTGATTGTTTAGGCCTGATTGACATTTATAAAATAAATTAGACCAGCATGGTATGTCAATATTTTATTTCCCCGATTGTACATGACCTTAATAACAATATTACATTCTGGCAACCCGAATTATTAGGTAAATGGGTGAATGAGCAAAATCAAACTATACAGATGAAATAATGTATCAAAGTCCTTGGGAATCCCCATTGTTTGAACCGTGTTTGCAGATAAATGATATCTGCACTTTTGATGTACGATCTTCACAGTCTGAATATTGTGTAGAAATTGGAACCCAATATATCAGTAAATGTTATAAAAACGTGAATGAAGTTTGGTGGTTTGAAGAAAAATGTAACCAGACTGCAGGGATTTACATATATTGAATGGCCCTTATGGCAAATTAATTATACTATATTGAGGAAAGCAGTAACCACCTCTAACAAGTTAAACAAGGTATGGAACAAGCTGTTGTTCAAGCTAGATTTGGCAAACAGGCAATAAATCGCCTTGCTGTAAAAATTAAAATTGACCTATCCCATCAATGGTGGGATATTTTCACCGGAAACTCTCTCTCAACTGACAAATATTTAAAATGGCATACTCATCCATTATTACTACCTCTACTAAGTAATATTGCATTAATTATTTGGAATTATTGTTTAACTTGTAAAATCTGGAAACGACCAGAATCTATAAAGAGAAATATGATAGCCTATAGCAATGTTAACCTGGACACTGCTTGCATAGTGCATACCACAAATCATGTCAGAGTTAGGAGGGTTGAGGCAAGTGAGAGCAGTTAAAAGGGAGGTGGTAAGGAAAGATTCTTCCCCAGATAATAAAGAACGGCCCTCATCACTTTACTGACCCCCTGTGTGAAGAATTGAACATCAGTGTGAGCCAGAAAAAATCTTCTGACTCAAGGGAGGAATGTCGATACCCGGGTTCAATTCCCGGCTTCTTCACCAATTGCTGAGTATGCTGATGGTATTTCTGCAGAAGGAAAAATACCAGGCCTGCCTTGAATGCCAGACTTTGCAAAAAGAAGTTATAAACAACTCTTGCAGGACCTCAGAGATAACAATGTGAGACACAGGAGGAGGAGGAGGAGACAGCGCGGCAAGGGTACGAAGCGGCTTATCTGGGAAGGATGCAAGGGAGAGTTGAGATAAGAGGGAGACATAGCATAAGCGTAATAAACTTTGTTGTGTGAATTTTGCAAGCAGAAGCCAGAAGGCATGCTGATTTTGGTTTTTTTAACCTGTTATAAGTAGAGCTGATAAGAAGCAGATTTTTTAAGCATGAATGTTCCTGCGCGAGAAATGTGCTAGCTATAGCCATTATGTAAGTATGTAGGATTATTCTTTCTCTGTCGGTATATCCATTTTCCTGTTGCTTATGTATAGTATATGAATGACATATAATAAAAAATAGAAACGTAAAAGATTCAGAGTTGTTCTTGTAAACAAATGGGATTTTTAACAAATCCCAGATCTCTCAACACCAGTTGTATAAATGTTGCAATGGTAGGGTCCATGGGACCAGGGGGAATCCACGTGGATTTTGGAGAAATAATAGAATTATCTCTTGTTTCCGTATCACTATCTTTGAAAAACAATTTCAACTGTAGTCTAAAGAACCGATACAAATCGATTCTGGTTTTGTACGAGTTGTATTTGCATGAAGGCATATAAGATAACCCCTTTCCCAACGCTTTTAATGTATCCTCTGATAGTTCTAATTTGGAAATGTTTATTATACCTGGCCCTTCATGAATCCCTCCGGACCTCAAAAATTCTGTTGGCTGCGATACTGCGCACGCGTTGTCGGACCTTGCCAATTTGTGGACTTTGCTCCTCTGCGTCCCCTGTAAGGTCTTGGATGATATGTTTCTTTGCCTGTCCCTAAAAAAGGAGTGGCCGAAGATGATGAACTCGAGGACTTTCCTTCTTCCTCGCCACTGTGACTGGAATCTTCTGATGAATCCTGAAAGGTGACGTGGGGCCGTTTTTTAGCTTCTTTTCTGTTCTTCCAGAAATAGATGTTATCGGTTTTATAATCAGTTTCATCTCTGCGGAATTTTTGAATCTTAAACTGCTTCAACTGGTTCTTAAATTGTGTTATGTCTTGTTCCAACTTGGTGGTCGAGGCTTCCACTGATTCTATATCAACTGTAGTTGACAACTGAGTCCGGATTTCTTCTACCTCTTTGTTGCATTCTGTAACAGAAACTATCAGACGTTCCACTATCAAGACCATCAGATCTAGTGAACATTTATTCAGGATTGCTATCCACCGGGATACAAATTCTTCATCTTCCTGGAACATCAGAGGACCCTTCTGCATCCTCAGACCCCTAGGGATCATATGTTGTTTAATATATTCCACTATCGTGGCTTGATGCAGTTCTGCTCGAACCAACTTCTTAGAGGCTAAAGTCAAATCTGCCCAGGTCTTCTTGGGTTCGCTTAAATCTTCATTATCAAATAATGATGTTTGTTGTACTATGGCAGCTATTTGTGTATCCGAGAAGCTTAGGGTATTCTTCCAATCACTCTCCGAGGTAGCCATGGGGGTAACTTACGATATCAATCACAACCTCTTCCCCGTACAAACCACTGTATTCTAGTGTACCGTAGTATGTGTCCACAAATCCAAATAAATGGTACAACCAGTAAACCTAAATTTATACTTAAATCATTCGCCAGGTGTTTGTAGGCCCCTTATTCCAAGGGTCTGTATAACATCACAGACTCTATTATGGTCCAGGGTCACCTTGCTTTAATTCATAACAACATTTTTTTGTTTTTGTTTTTGTTTTAAAATTTACCACAAAGAGGTGATCCTCTTACAACCCGAACTTCACTGACGTGAAAGTAAACAGCTGATGTACCATGTGACTTAGTAACACGGAGGTAACACTAGAAGGTGAGGACGTGAAAGAAGACTGCAGTGGATGTGAGGTGACGAAGGGGGCGGGTTAGTGAGGCACAACCCGTACCTGAAGGAGGACTGAAGTCCGTGATGTCATTTCCGGTCGCAGGGGTATAAGAGGATCACCTCCGGCGGGACGCCAGTTCAGGAGGACACACAGCTTCAGTGCTGTTGTGAATTGAAGACGAATACATAAGCCAGGAATACAAGAAGGTTTCAAGTTTTATGGAATAAAAAAGGCTCGTTTCGTACCAGTTTATTGCTGCATTTATCGGAACAGAAGATAAGAAAACTAGAGTTGGAGGAGTTAATACGGGACGATTTTCATATAAATGTGGAAGGGCAACCCCTGAAGCAGGACATATTTGTCCGAAACATGATCATGTCGGGAGACCAACTAATGGATGAGCATTAAAGCTCCTGTTATATCTGTGGATAATGTGCATGTTTTGAAAGAAGACATTGAGATTTGTGGTAAATTTTAAAACAAAAACAAAAAAATGTTGTTATGAATTAAAGCAAGGTGACCCTGGACCATAATAGAGTCTGTGATGTTATACAGACCCTTGGAATAAGGGGCCTACAAACACCTGGCGAATGATTTAAGTATAAATTTAGGTTTACTGGTTGTACCATTTATTTGGATTTGTGGACACATACTATGGTACACTAGAATACAGTGGTTTGTACGGGGAAGAGGTTGTGATACTTTTAGATATGACAGATCGATTTCAAGAAGAATTAGCATATATAGCTGACAGTCATAAAATCAATATTCAAGATCTGAGAAAAAGAACATCTGCTCTCATGATTGAGAGTTTGGGGTCACAAGAAAAAGAAACACGAGATATGGATCAATCACCCCAGAGTATATTGCAGACTCCAGTTAAAAGCTGAAAAAAGTCCCCAAATGGCAGGATGCTATGCTAACCCAAAATCCTGTGGCAGTCAATTCTTCTCAATATTCCATTCCACCAATTTCTATTCCTGCGGATGTTTCAAAGGTTATAGTGGAGCATGTGATCAAAACTCCTAAGGAAAAGGGCGCAGAGTTGAATCATACGTACTACAAAATTAAAGTTTTCTCTGGAAACTTCCCTAAACCTAGTAATGAAGGAGACTATGAAACTTGGCATATTCAAATTAAGCAATTACTGCAGGATCCAGATCCAGGATCCAGAGCTCACCACAGGTGCAAAAAAAAGGAAATGAATTGAAAGTCTCCTTCCTCCAGCTTTAAATATTGTCTCTTACATAGATAAAAGTGCCACAGCAGAGCAGTGTTTAGAGGAACTGGAGAAGGCATATGGCAGTGTAACTAATGGAGAGGAATTATTTTTTCAATTTATTGAAACTTTCCAGAATGGCAAAGAAAAATCTTCAGACTATTTGAGAAGGCTTCAGGTCCTGTTACAGAAAGTCGTGGAGCGGGGAATTTTCTTTGGGCTCGCCCCAGACAGGCAATTACTACAACAGTTTGTACGTGGGTGCTGGGAGGAGACCCTGATTACCCGACTGCAATTGAGGGACTTATTAGAGAGCCAGTCGAAGAAACTGCCACAGTACTCGGAGCTGCTATTTAAAATCAGAACGATTGAGGAAGAAAGAAACATGAAAGAATCTAGGAGGATACGTCAATTGGGAGTTACCCAGATTAAACCTGTAAGCAGGACTTACCTAGCAAATGACATAAGCATTGCTCAACATATGGCAAGTGAGTTTAAGGTGGGATCTGAGTTGGGAACATTTTCAGGAGAAGAAGATAATGTTTTGCTCGCCCCATTGATCACTCATTGTAGAGCTGCCAATTCAGAAATAGTAAATAGCCCTGTTGCAAACAGCATGATGCGAAGAAATTCTTGGATAGAGAAGATGCCTCAAAAAGGGAGGCATCATCCCAAGGTACTTTCATTTTGCTATAACTGTGGAGAGAATGGACACATGATGGGAGAATGCATCAATCCTGTAAATGCTGCTCTAGTCCAACAGAAATTGTGGGAAAAATTTGAAAAAAAAAAAAAATACCCAGCATTAGGCAGGTTTCAAATACTCCTTTAAACTAAAAAGGTGCTTTTGCGAGGGGCAGACAAAGGCACCAAATGCAATTCAGATAAGTCCCAAAAGAGAAATATCCAGTGATCATATCCCACCATGTCCTCTACCAGATGATGTTTTCAAACGCCTCGTGAGAAAGGTTTGTTCTGCAACCGCTTATTTGGATGGTGTGCAGTGCCCTTGCTTAGTGGACACTGGCTCTCAAGTGACGTGCATAACACAAACATTCTATGAAGACTATTTATCACATCGGAAGCTATACCCTCTAGAAGACTTACTTTGTGTTACGGGTGCAGGAGGTCAACCTGTTCCTTTATAGGGATGTGAATCGTTTTTTGACGATTTAAAATATCGTCCGATATATTTTAAATCGTCAAAAATCGTTAGAGGCGATATTTAATAGGAATTCCCCCGATTTATCGTCAAAAATCATAAATCGGGGGAAGGGGGAGGGAGGGAAAACCGGCACACTAAAACATCCCTAAAACTCACCCCGACCCTTTAAAATAAATCCCCCACCCTCCCGAACCCCCCCAAAATGTCTTAAATTACCTGGGGTCCAGTGGGGGGTCCCGTTGTGATCTTCCACTCTCGGGCCACGGGTACGTTGATAGAAATGGCGCCGGCGCTACCTTTGCCCTGTCATGACAGGGCAAAGGTAGCGCCGGCGCCATTATTTTAAAAGGTCGGGGTGGGTTTTAGGGATGTTTTAGTGTGCCGGTTTTCCCGCCCTCCCCTGATTTACGATTTACACGATATTTTAAAACTTAAAACCGTGACGATCCGATTCCCTCCCCCCCCAAGCCGAAATCGATCGTTAAGACGATTGATCACACGATTCACATCTCTAGTTCCTTATCTGGGGTATATTGAAGTTGAAGTACAGTTTCCCAAGGAGGCCTGTGGAAGTGGGAACAAATATTCTGTCCTTGCTCTAGTCTGTCCCGATCAAAATAACAAATCCCTGCCTTTAATAGTGGGAATGAATATTCTCAGACATCTAATACATGACTGTAAAGAACTGGCTGGCCCAAATTACCTTAAGGAGTTAGCCATGGACAAAAATTGGGTAACTACATATCAGACCTATGTTTCTCATCAAAGTTCCAATCAAAGAGTTACTAGGCCAATGATGGCTAGATTGACCAGCACCAGACCAATAGTGTTCGAAAGGGATGAAGCCAAGGAAGTGGAATGCATTCTGAGAATGCCCAGACATGGTCAGAGTTTGTCCATATTGCTTGAGGCTTCAGAAAATTATCCTCTACCCGGAGGCTTACTAGTACAACCTCAACTCATCCGAACTGGCAGTAAGTCGCACACAAAGGCTAGGGTGCTATTGAAGAATATATCGGATGGTAGCATCAGTTTGCCTCCTAGAAGGACATTGGGTGTAGGTGAGCCAGTCGATATAGTGAGGACCATGAACGTTACAGGCTCGACCTATAAGGATGGTGCTAAACTAGAAGCTATTGGAAAGGGTAACATGGAGTCTGAGAAGGTGTCGCTAGACTTCAGAGATTCTCCAATATCTGAAGAGTTTAAACAGCATATAGAAAAGAGAATTAATCAAGAGGCAAAAGGAGCATTTTCCTGTCATGACCTTGATATTGGACGTATTCCAGGAATAATGCATAAAATCACCCTGTTGGATCCAACTCCATTCAAAGAGCGCACACGTCATGTATCCCCAGCTGACTTTGAGGATCTCAGGCAGCACCTGAAGGAGCTATTAGCCACAGGAGTGATTGAGGAGTCTGATAGCCCTTGTGCTTCACCTGTGGTATTGGTTAGAAAGAAAAATGGTACCTTGAGGATGGTTGTTGATTATCGTAAATTGAACAACATAACCAGAAAAGACTCCTATCCATTGACTCGAATTGAGGAGACATTCACTCTCCTATCAGGTAGCAAGTGGTTCTCAGTACTAGATCTCAAGATTGAGGTAGAAGAAATGGATAGGCCTAAAACTGCATTCACCACGCCCTTTGGAAACTGGCAATTTAAGAGAATGGCTCAAGGACTGACAAATGCTCCAGCAAGTTTTCAAAGAATGATAGAGAAAGTAATGACTGATATTAATCTACATGAAGTTGTGGCCTTCTTGGATGATCTTATAATATTCTCGGACACACTGGAAGAGCATGAGGATCGATTGATGAGAGTGTTACAACGACTGTTGAAATGCGGATTGAAGCTCTCTCCATCTAAATGTAAATTCTTTCAGAAGTCAGTGAAATATTTGGGTCATCATATCTCAGAGAAGGGGGTGCTCCCTGATGAAGAGAAGATTTCAGCCATTACTAAGTGGTCACAACCTAAAAATATTAGAGAGCTGCAATCTTTTCTAGGATTTGCAGGCTATTACCGAAGATTCGTGAATCAATACTCACGCTTGGTGAAGCCGCTCAGTAATCTGTTGGTGGGACTAACAAACAGTCGAAAGGATAGGAAAGAAGCCCGAATTCAAAGCCAGCAGCCATTGGGTACGCGGTGGACCTCAGAATGTCAGAAAGCATTAGAAATTATAAAGGAAAAACTCACGGTTGCCCCTGTGTTGGCTTTCGCAAATTGGAAGCTACCTTATGTATTACACACTGATGCCAGCACTACAGGGCTAGGCGCTGCACTTTACCAAATTCAAGAAGGAAAACTGCGAGTGATTTCATATGCCAGTCGTGGGCTCACTAAAAGTGAACAGAATTACCCTATCCACAAAATGGAATTTTTAGCCCTTAAATGGGCAGTTTGTGAAAAATTTCATGATTATCTATATGGTGCAGAGTTTAAAGTAGTGACAGATAATAACCCTCTGACATACATCCTGACGACTGCTAAACTGGATGCCACAGGTCATCGATGGTTAGCATCCCTCTCCCTGTACAACTTTGACATCGGATACAAATCTGGTAAAGCCAATATAGATGCTGACGGGTTGTCTAGGAGACCACATGATCCTGAAGAAGATGATGAAGAATTTTTGAAATATGAGGAGAGGGTTGCCAAGATGCTATCTCGTGTGAAGACAGATCAAGAAGGAATGGACACTCTATCTAAGGTAATATGTAAGGCGGCATTCCAGAAGCATGATGTCTCTATTTTGACACATATTTCAGAAGATTTGGGAGACTACGACACTCCCATTACACCTCATTCTACTTCCAAGTTTGAGTGCAGCCCTGGTGCCTTGGTGGAAATCTTACCTGCAGGAGGAGATGCTGTTCCAGATGATTTTGATGACCCGGACCTGTGGCCTGGACAACCCACCCTACCTGGGTTTACCCTGGGTGACTGGAGAGTGTTCCAGAGGGAAGACCCATGTTTATCCCAAGTCATAATGATGCTGGAGAGAGGTGAGAAATTTGAAGATTGAGACAGGAATCAGGAGCATCCAGAATTGCGATTATTCTTCAGAGAATGGCAAAAATTATGTCTTCAAGAGGGGGTACTTTTCAGAAAAGTGATGAGGAGTGGAGGACCACACCAACAACTTGTGATTCCAAGAAAATATCGTCAGAGAGCTCTGGAAGGGGTACATGATGAAACTGGCCATCTGGGTTGTGAACGGACCTTGGACTTAGCACGTGCACGTTTTTATTGGCCGAGAATGGCACATGGGGTAGAGCAATGGGTGAAGACATGCGAAAGATGTGTGCGGCGAAAAGCTAGGGCAGAAAAAGCAACCCCCTTGGTAAATATAAAAGCTTACGCCCCCATGGAGCTAGTTTGCATTGATTTTCTCACCTTAGAGCCTGACGACAAGGATACATGAAATGTTTTGGTAGTCACGGATCACTTTACTAAGTATGCTCAGGCATATCCCACTAGAGATCAGACCGCAAGAACTGTTGCTGTTACCCTGTGGGAGAATTTCATCTGCCACTATGGATATCCAAAACGAATCCATAGTGACCAAGGAGCCAATTTTGAATCTGAATTCATCTCAGAGCTATGTAGAATAGCAGGCACTAAATCCAGAACCACTCCATATCACCCTCGAGGAAATCCCGTAGAACGCTTCAATAGAACCTTAATAGAAACATTGGGTACATTAGAGGATAAGCATAAGGAACATTGGAGAAAATATGTTCGGCCACTAGTACATGCCTATAATTGTACTCGGAATGACAGTACTGGAATTTCTCCGTTTTTTCTCATGTTTGGAAGAGAACCTCGACTTCCAATAGACTTATGCTTTGGCATCAGTCCAGTGGGTCATAACACTAAAACTCATCACCAATATGTGTTGCAGCCGGGTTCTGCGGCTGAATAGTGGACCCTTGGGCCAACCCACCCCGAGGGGCGGAGCAGGTTCGGAGGCGGAGCCAAGACTCAGAGGGCGAGGTGTAGCGGCAGGAGTCTGAATAAGGTCTTCACCCGGGTACACAGAACCCCCCAGGTGGAGCCCGTAGGGTTCTGGTACCTTGGGACTTGGGCCCCAGAGAAGCGAGAGTCCAGTAACAATGAGGCAGGTACCCCTGGGAGTACTAGCACAAGCTCTTCACCCGGACACCTAGCAACCCCCCAGGAGGAGCCCGTAGGGTTCTGGCGCCTTGGGACTTGGGTGCTAGAGAGGAAAGCCAGCAGTCCGAGACTAGGCAGTTCAGGAGACTTAGAGTGTAAACCAAGGACTTCACCCGGATGCCTGGAACCCCCCAGGAGGAGCCCGTAGGGTTCCGATGCCTTGGGACTTAGGAGAACAGCGAGCACTCTATCTCTCAGAAAGGGTACAGGATACCTGGCGTAGGGTCTGGAGTAATGGCAAGGCAAGGCGAAGCAGGCACTCGGGTAGGCCAACCTGGACGCAGGACCAGAAGCAGGCTGGGCACACTCCGGAGAATCAGAGTCAAGGCAAGTAGCCAAGGAAGCGGGGTCTGGTAGTCCGAGGTCAAGGCAGGCGGCAGGCAAGCATGTTCTGGCAGTCCGAGGTCAAGGCAGGCGGCAGGCAAAGCGTTGTCAGGCAATCCGAGGTCAAGGCAGGCGGCAGGCAAAGCGTGGTCAGGCAATCCGAGGTCAAGGCAGGCGGCAGGCAAAGCGTGGTCAGGCAATCCGAGATCAAGGCAGGAATCAGGCAAGGCGTAGTCAGGTGAACCGAAGTCAGGCAGGAAGCAGGCAAGCAAGGAACGCAACTCAGAGCTACAAGACTGTAGTGAACCTTGTTGCAAGGCAAAGAGGAACACTCTGAGCGCCGGTTATATTGGGATGGCGGGTGACGTCATCAGTGCGGGCGGAGCCGGGCTTCCGGGGTCTGGGCGCACAAGACGTCCGCACTCGCGGGTGCGCGAGGCCGCAGGAATCAGAGCGTGGAAATGGCAGAGGCCACATGGGCCTATGCGCGGCCCCGGAGGCTGGAAGGTGGAACCCACGGCGTTTGTTGAGCTGAAGGTAGGCGCCATTCACCGGGAAAAGAGGGGAAGCGGCACAGACCGCAACAGTACCCCCCCCCCCCCTTTACGGCCCCTCTTGAGGGGTCCAGGCTTTTCAGGATGATCCTGGTGAAACTGGCGCAGGAGGTCCTTTTCCAGAATGTTATGACTAGGTTCCCATGTATTGTCCTCATCGCTACATCCTTCCCAGGACAAGAGGTACTCCCACCGGCGGTTATAGAAACGTACGTCCACCACTTCTTGTACTTGAAAGGATCCTCTTCGACGGAAGTATCCTTGGGATCCGGAGGAATATTGTGATACCGGGAGAGGACCACCAGTTTCAGGAGAGAGACGTGGAATATGTTATGGATCCGGAAGGAAGAAGGCAACCGTAGGTGGTAGGCCACCAGGCCCACTCTCTCAGCCACACGAAACTGGCCGCAGAACCGAGGCGCAAACTTCCGGGAGGGGAGTCGAAGACGAATATTCTTGGTGTTTAACCATACTCGGTCTCCTGGTTGATAAGCAGGAGCTGGTCGTCGATGACAGTCCGCGGCTTGCTTGGTGGAGGCAGCCGCCCGGCGTAGTTTGTCTTGGATTCCTCGCCAAAGGACCTGAAGCTGATGAGCAGTGGCTTGAGCAGCTGGCGAGGTGCTTGAGGTGTCAAGAGGGAGTGGTGGTCTTAGGGCCTTCCCGTATACCACCTGGAAGGGAGACATGCCTGTGGCTGCATGGACCTGGTTATTGTAAGCGAATTCCGCCCATGGCAGTAACTCAGCCCAATTGTCCTGACGCTCAGTCTGTCCATTGCTTTGCGGGTGGAACGCCGTAGAAAAGTTGAGTTTCACTTTAAAACATTTACAAAGGGCTCGCCAGTATCGAGCCACGAACTGGGGCCCACGATCTGAAACAGTATCTTGGGGGAGACCGTGCAGGTGAAAGACATGTTGGGCGAACAGAAGGGCAAGTTCTGGAGCCGTGGGAAGCTTTGGAAGCGGGACCAAATGTACCATTTTCGAAAAACGGTCTACAGTTACCCAGATCACCGTATGGCCGCTGGAAGATGGCAGATCTACCACGAAATCGGTGGCTAGATGGGTCCATGGTTCCGTGGGGATAGGCAGAGGCTGAAGAAGGCCACACGGCAAGCCCAGACTGGGTTTCTGACGAGCGCAGGTTGGGCAGGACTGCACATAAGCAGTGACATCCCGTCGAAGATTAGGCCACCAATAATAGCGATTTAGTAACTCTAAAGTCCTTTCACAGCCAGCATGGCCTCCGATGAGGGAGTCGTGGGCCCATTGGAGGACCGTCTGGCGATCCTTACGAGGAACTAGGGTTTTGTCTTGAGTGAGTACCATCATGGCAGAAAGACGGACTTTACTGGGGTCCAAGATGAATTGGGGCGGCTCCGGATCTCCTTCAATGCAGGTGGACCTGGACAGGGCATCAGCCCGGACGTTCTTGGCCGCTGGATGGTATTGTAACACAAAATTAAATCGACTAAAAAACAGAGCCCACCAGGCCTGGCGGGGATTTAGACGCTGGGCTTGAGACAAAAACTCAAGGTTTTTGTGGTCAGTAAAGACTGTGACGGGGTGCAGAGCCCCCTCTAACCACTGTCTCCATTCCTCTAATGCCAGTTTTATGGCTAGTAGCTCCTTGTCTCCAATGGAGTAGTTGCCTTCAGCTGGAGAGAATCTTCTGGAAAAATATGAGCAGGGCAGTAGCTTCCCGGAGTCTGAGTCCTGGCTCAGTACCGCCCCTACGGCGACACTGGAAGCATTGACCTCCACAATGAAGGGTCTGGAGGGATCTGGGTGCCGAAGACAGACATCCGACAGGAAGGCCTTCTTGAGATCAGTGAATGCGGTAACCGCGTCTTCGGGCCAGTTCCTTGCGTCAGCGCCCTTCCGAGTCAGGGCCGTGAGAGGAGCCACCCGATGGGAGTAGGCGGGAATGAAGTGCCTGTAAAAATTTGCAAAACCCAGGAATCGCTGAAGAGCCTTGTCCTTTCGGCTGCGGCCACTGGGTAATGGCTGTTACCTTTTCTGGGTCCATTTGGAACCCGGTGGAGGAAATTATTTAGCCCAGGAACGGCAGGGATTCTGCTTCGAAGGTACATTTTTCCATCTTAGCATACAAGTGGTTTTCACGCAGAACCTGGAGGACTTGTCTCACATGCTGACGATGGGACGCCAGATCTCGGGAGAATATAAGCACGTCATCCAGGTAAACTATCACGAAGGAATTCAAAAACTCCCGTAGCACCTCGTTCATAAGGTGTTGGAAGACGGCTGGGGCGTTGCAGATGCCAAAGGGCATTACGAGATATTCATAGTGCCCATCCCGGGTATTGAACGCCGTCTTCCACTCATCTCCAGGACGGATGCGCACTAGGTTATAAGCCCCCCTCAAGTCCAATTTGGTAAACACCCGCGCCCCTTGGAGGCGATCCAGTAGTTCCGGGATCAACGGGAGGGGATAACGATCCCGCTTGGTAATAGCGTTTAGTCCCCGGTAGTCGATACAAGGCCGAAGTGTGCCATCCTTTTTGGCAACAAAAAAGAAGCCAGCTCCTGCTGGCGAACGAGACGGCCGGATGAACCCCTTGGCTAGGTTCTCCGCCACATATTCAGACATGGCCTTGGTTTCAGGTAATGAGAGCGGGTAAACTCGCCCGCGGGGCGGAGTAGAGCCTGGGAGTAGTTCAATGGAGCAATAAAACGGCCGATGCTGTGGGAGAATCTCCGCCATCTCCTTGGAAAAGACGTCTTCGTAGGACCGGTATGGTTCCGGAAGCAGTTGAGAAGAGCAGACCGTCAGGGGTCTGGACGGCAACGTAGACTGAAGACAACGGCCAAAACAGGCCGAGCCCCACCGGACTAACTGGAAGTCGTCCCATTGGATGAGAGGTGAGTGTAGGCGGAGCCAAGGGAGACCAAGAACCAAAGGATGTACTGCTCGTTCCAGAACAAGTAATGAAATCTGTTCAGAGTGGAGTAATCCGGTCTGTAGAGTAATGGGTACAGTGGAACTGGTGATGACTCCCGGGAGCAAGGTGCCTTGGATAGACGAGATTCGCAACGGAGGGCTCTTTTGGACGGTGGGAAGGGCTAGCTGGGTCACCAAGTCGGATACTATAAAGTTCCCTTCCGCACCTGAGTCAATGAAAGCCCGTAGTTGAAACTCCCCACCGGGATACTTTAGAGTGACCGGTAGGGTGCAGAGAGGAGCGGTTTCAGAGATGCCTAGGTGTAGCTCCTCCGTACAGCCTAGGCAATGGCATTTCCCGGACGTTCCGGGCAAGTCGAGAGGAAATGCCCCTTGCTTCCACAGTAGAGGCAGAGCCCCAGTGTACGACGTCTTCTCTTCTCCTCAGGGGCTAACGGGGACCGGCCCATTTGCATGGGTTCCCCTGCGACCATTGACGTGGGAGAGGCGCCGGTACTTCTGGGTCTAGAGACAGACGGGAGCTTGCGGATAGGGTGAGTCTCCTTGGCTCGTTGTTGAAGGCACCGGTCCACCCGACCGGCTAAGTCGATAAGGTCATTCAGATCTCCTGGGAGATCACGGCCTGCTAATTCATCTTTGATCCGGCCAGACAATCCCTCCAGGAAAATGCCCTTCAGACAGTCATCCCGCCAAGCCACCTCCATAGCCAGTGTCCGAAATTCAATGACAGAGTCTGCCACGGAGCGAGCTCCCTGCCGAAGGGTAAGGAGTTCAGAGGCTGCTGTACTGAGGCGAGCAGGGTCTTCAAAGGCGAGCCGGAAGTTCGTGAGAAACTCCTCCATGTTTTGGAGCATGGGGTCATGTCGTTCCCATAAGGGAGAAGCCCAGGTAAGGGCCTTACCATCCAATAGAGAGAAGATGAAGGCCACCTTCTCCGCATCTGAAGGGAACTGAGCCGGAAGGAGGGTAAACCGTACCTGACATTGGTTTAAAAACCCCCGGCAGGATTTGCTATCCCCGGCATACCGGGGAGGCGTAGGGAGTTGCATTGCTGACACTTGAGAGGCAGTTGATACTTGCCGAGATGCTCGAGCCAAGACCTCTAGTTGAGCAGCCAACTGTTCCACGGTTGCTGCTAATGCATCGATGCACCGTTGTTGCTGCTGGAGATGCTGGGCCATTCCCGGAATGGCCTGCAGGCTCGGGGCTTCCGCTGAGTCCATGGCCTTGCAAACTGTTGCGGCCGGGTTCTGCGGCTGAATAGTGGACCCTTGGGCCAACCCACCCCGAGGGGCGGAGCAGGTTGGGAGGCGGAGCCAAAACTCAGACGGCGAGGTGTAGCGGCAGGAGTCTGAATAAGGTCTTCACCCGGGTACACAGAACCCCCCAGGTGGAGCCCGTAGGGTTCTGGCACCTTGGGACTTGGGCCCCAGTGAGAGAGTCCAGCAACAGAGAGCTAGATAATCCACAGACGACAGGGACAGACACAAGCTCTTCACCCGGGCACCCGAGAACCCCCAGGAGGAGCTCGTAGGGTTCTGGTACCTTGGGACTTGGGCCCCAGAGAAGCGAGAGTCCAGTAACAATGAGGCAGGTACCCCTGGGAGTACTAGCACAAGCTCTTCACCTGGACACTTAGCAACCCCCCAGGAGGAGCCCGTAGGGTTCTGGCGCCTTGGGACTTGGGTGCTAGAGAGGAAAGCCAGCAGTCCGAGACTAGACAGTTCAGGAGTCTTACAGTGTAAACCAAGGACTTCACCCGGACGCCTGGAACCCCCCAGGAGGAGCCCGTAGGGTTCCGACGCCTTGGGACTTAGGAGAACAGCGAGCACTCTATCTCTCAGAAAGGGTACAGGATACCTGGCGTAGGGTCTGGAGTAATGGCAAGGCAAGGCGAAGCAGGCACTCGGGTAGGCCAACCTGGACGCAGGACCAGAAGCAGGCTGGGCACACTCCGGAGAATCAGAGTCAAGGCAAGTAGCCAAGGAAGCGGGGTCTGGTAGTCCGAGGTCAAGGCAGGCGGCAGGCAAGCGTGTTCTGGCAGTCCGAGTTCAAGGCAGGAATCAGGCAAGGCGTAGTCAGGCGAACCGAAGTCAGGCAGGAAGCAGGCAAGCAAGGAACGCAACTCAGAGCTACAAGACTGTAGTGAACCTCGTTGCAAGGCGAAGAGGAACACTCTGAGAGCCTGTTATATTGGGATGGCGGGTGACGTCATCAGTGCGGGCGGAGCCGGGCTTCCGGGGTCTGGACGCACAAGACGTCCGCACTCGCGGGCGTGCGAGGCCACAGGAATCAGAGCGTGGAAATGGCGGAGGCCACATGGGCCTATGCGCGGCCCCGGAGGCTGGAAGGTGGAACCCACGGCGTTTGTTGAGCTGAAGGTAGGTGCCATTCACTGGGAAAAGAGGGGAAGCGGCACAGACCGCAACAATATGTACAAGAGTTACGTCAGAGGTTGAAGTATGCATACGAACTGGCTACTCAGGAAGCTGAGAAACATCAACTAGCCAACAAACGCAGATGGGATGTGAAAGTAATGCCATCCTCAGTGGAAGAGGGTGATAGAGTATTGGTCAAGAATGTGAAGTTGAGGGGCAAGCACAAATTGGCTGATCGGTGGGAGTCTTCAGTGTATATTGTGGTAAAACAAATTGAAGGTATACCAGTCTATGTGGTGAAGCCAGAAACAGAGGATGGATCCGAAAGGACGTTACACAGGGATCTACTGTGCCCCTGTGGATTTATTTTGGAAGAGAAGAGGCTGATATTCACTGTGAACCATTCAATAGTACCAAGCAATTGATGAAAAAGCAGAAGGAGTACGCTGAGGATAGTATGGATGGCTTTATCATGGAGAGCGGAAGTTCAGATCCAGCTGAACTGGAAGAGAGTCCAATTACTGATGAAATTCAGTCAAATGGAACATTAAATCCTAATGCGGAGGAGTTTCATCCAGAGTCATGGGAAGAGGATCTTGTGGAAGTTAGTATACCAGTAAATCATAACAATTCATGCGATTTGAACAGCTCAGTCAATGAAGAACAGCGTGCATCCTCCTCGGGGAAGAAGAAAACTCTTGATGAATCAATGACCAAAATAGGACTTCTACTGTTACCTGAAAGATCGCAGAGACCAAGGAGACTGCCTAGTAAATTTGATGACTTTGAAGTGCAATTGCCCAAGGGGTTGCACAGCCACAACATATTGAGACAGTCATATTCAAGGAATCCATTAGAGGCATGTATATCCATGCAGCAACTAAGTAGTATGATGCAAGAGATATTGAGCAAACAAACAGAGTTAATATATAAGCTGTGGACATAAATACCTGCCAGGGACGTCAGGTTTTAGAAGGGGACCATGTAACATACCTCTAGGAACTAGGGCAGAGAAATGTTGAATCATCATTGTGACATGAAAAGACTGACAATAGAGTGCTGTCTCTTTAAGAGCTGGGGGGGAGGCGGAAAGGAGATTCAAAATTGGATTGTATTGGGCATGTGCAGCAGATCACTGCTACAGCCTGAACAGAGTTTCCTGCCCTGCTCTGAACTAATAAATGTTATCTGTTGCTGATTAAGGTGAGCAGCCCTCTATAATTGTATTCATGTGTAATGTATTTATGTTAGTTAACATTGTTTTGAGATGTATTGAAGTTGTTTTTTACTTTACCTAAAGAGATTCAAAAATTGTATTGTATTGGGCATGTGCAGCAGATCACTGCTACAGCCTGAACAGAGTTTCCTGCCCTGCTCTGAACTAATAAATATTATCTGTGCTGATTAAGGTGAGCAGCCCTCTATAATTGTATTCATGTGTAATGTATTTATGTTAGTTAACATTGTTTTGAGATGTATTGAAGTTGTTTTTTACTTTACCTAAAGAGATTCAAAAATTGTATTGTATTGGGCATGTGCAGCAGATCACTGCTACAGCCTGAACAGAGTTTCCTGCCCTGCTCTGAACTAATAAATATTATCTGTGCTGATTAAGGTTCTCTTTTCTGGAACCCTGCTGTGGACGACTTGGGAGTAATTGAACTGTGCCCTGTCAGGGTTTGAAGCTTTTCTTTCGGATAGAGGCTGCTGTATTGTGGATTTGACAGTTGAAGCAAAGAGCAGTACTGACGCCCTCTTCAGCTCTAAATTCAAATGGACACACAGTAGGATACAATCTGGGACTTTGCTTGTTCAGAGACTGCTTAAGGTCGGGTGCTATATCAGATGCTGATTCTGGTTGAAATACTTAACATGAGTTTATGACAAAGTTGAGTTTTCTCTTGTACTATATACATGTGTTTATATGACAAATGCAGATGCTTAGGAAGTGAACAGATTTATTTCAGTCATTCATCCCAGTAAAGATAAAACTGTTACCCACTAAAGAGCGTGTGGATTCATTTCTGATACTGGGCTGGGAATCAAAGTGCAGGTTTCAGACACAAGGAGTCATAAAGAAATTTGAACTTCAAGGGTTACACCTGCACATGGCACACTGCTGCCACACTACCTGTTTGTGTGATTATATAGCAACACATTTTGCCCATGGACAGTGGAAGTGTAATCCTGCACTCCTGTACTTCAAGTATTGTTCCCTTCATGTTGGTGTCCTCTGTTAGTGACAGTATAGGCTTTTTTTTTGCCAATACTTGCCACACTGCACAGCCTGCACACCTGCAATGTACCTGCACCATAACAACATAAGGTACGGTCAGGCCTTTCACTGCAGGCCTGACAGCTGTAATGTTTGTCTGTACAGTTGGCTACCACCTCAGTACCCTTTGCTAGATTAGGAGGGGCAGTGAGGGCACCCTTGCCAGATGCACACCCAATGCTGTACCAATGAACAGGGGTAGCTCAATAGATGACAACTCCTAACTATACTGCTGTCAGGCAACAGTAATGAGCTGTTAAGGGGCAGCAACGTTGCAGGCTATCTTGCACTGTCTTAATGGATGTTGTGGCTAGCCACTCACCTGTGGCTATAACATAGCAAATACTAATATTTTCATTATGTCATTGGTACAGGAGATTTAGGTTATGGTTGCCGGCCATGGCTTCTCACCCCCATACACATGCCTAACACGCCTGCCGAGATGAGATACAACGATGCTCTATGTGGTACCCGAACTGTCATTGAACGCACCTTTGGCCTTTTAAAAACCCGCTTCTGCTGTTTGGACAAGACTGGGGGAGCCTTAATGTATGCCCCAGTCAAAGCAGCAAAGATCATACTACTGTGCTGTGTATTCCATAATGTGGCAGTACGTCATCGACTACCAATGGATATCTGTCCAGATCTGCCACAGGATCCCGCACGTGTGAATGCCCGAGCCCAGGAGAATGTAGCTACAGGCAGGCAGATTCGCCAGAACCTCATAGTTTCACACTTTGCCTGATGGCCCCGGCCTATGCCTTGTAATAGCCTTGCTAGGTGTGGCTGAATATAATGAGCAGCGCTTCCACTCCTTACGCTTAGACTAGCGTTATGTGTCTGCCAAACTATCAGTCCAATTGTCAGGCATGTGTGGATTATGAACCCTTGCACTGGTGTGGCAATAAAAGCTGTGCTGCTAATGCCATTATTATACATTGTGTAGCCACCTTCTGTTCCGCCGCCATGTTACAGAAACATAAAGTGTATGTAGGCTGTGAACATGGGCTGTAACCTACCTAGAACCTGGAGGGCTGACAGACTTGTGTGTGCACCTCTCACTGGTATAGAAATGGGCATGTAACACAGTGATAGCAGTTGAAATGGCAAACCTGTGTGACGACCATGCACAGTGCTCTTGATATATCGGTTGTGTGTCTGTGTGTATTTACAAGGACATTTCCTGTTAAATGTCCAACCTGTTCGGACAAAAATCACCTTTGAGGTCTCACACGCATGAAGTCCTGCATAACAGGTAGCTATGTACATACAGGTACAGATCCCATTCGCTACATGTGTACAGGTAATGACAGTGAGCATATAATTTTGCTTCACATGACATTTTACAATGTAGTTTTTAAGTGTGTGCCAAGGGTGGCCACTAAAGTGACCTTCGAAGCTGGTAAAAGGTCATGTTGGGATACCTGTCAGGTTGCACACTGTGCATAGTTCCCTTTCACCTGCTATTGCCCAGTCACAATGCAAGGTTTACAGAGTCAATTATCCGAAGCTCTGCCTATTGGCTGTGTTGATAACATGCTGGTATGACAGGTGTCGGCTCATATCAGTATGTTATTCTACAGGTGCTGGACAGAAAGCTATGACGTAAAGACCATCACACTCTGCATTATTCTGGTGGCACACCAGCCATTCTGCTGCCTTAGGTTTCCTTAACACATGCTCGCCTCATGCAGATGGAGGATTTACAATCCTTTCCCGTGTCTTTAACAACAAGCCCAACTATACTATCCATATGTGTGCCGTACCTTAAGTATGAGTCTGTACACAGTGTCAGATCTTATTAAGCAGTAACCATCAGCACTTGTGCTTCTTCCTTTAGGACAACCATGACGAATGCATAGACAGCAACCTGTACTGGGTTATGCCAACACAGATGAGCATGATACCTAGGTAGTGTTGTAAAAGGTGCACCATGGTACCCATCCACTTGTTCTGTGAGGGACAAGCACCTTTTGGCCCAGCCCCCTTTGGGTGCATGTAACAGAAGACTATCGTTTGTTATACGGGTCTTGGTTTCTTTCATGGTGAAATTCATTTCCCGCTTCGAGGCAGTAGAAGCTGTCTGTAGCTCATGGCCCTCTGACAGTGACCCCAGTATATGTTTGCATTGCCATTACATTCACCAGCAGATACTGGCCTTATGCTACAGCTGTCAATATACACAGGTCACAATACAGTGTGACATACACCATGCCTTCTTACTTGCTATGTGTATGGACTACATAAGTTTGTTGTACACCTACAAAACTTGGATGTTGTGTCATACCCTTGTTTTGCATATGTCCAATCTTAAACAGACAGTATACTGTTCCCACCCTGAACATGCTCCTTCATTGCCTTCAAGACCCAGCCTGTACATCCACAGTATAGGAAGTGTTGGTATGGAATGTATACAGCTGTGTCACACAGGCTAATGAAAGGCACATGAACATTAATTCACACATGTCCAACTGTAAACAATACTGCAACACAATGAGAGCACAGACACCTCAATATGCCTTATTCAAGGTCGGTGCAGTTTATTAACATAGAAACATAGAAATGACGGCAGAAGAAGACCAATCGGCCCATCCAGTCTGCCCAGCAAGATTTTCACTTCTTTCCTTTCATACTTATCTGTTTCTCTTAGCTCTTTGGTTCTATTTCCCTTTCACCCCCACTATTAATGCAGAGAGCAGTGATGGAGCTGCATCCAAGTGAAATATCTAGCTTGATTAGTTAGGGGTAGTAACCGCCGCAACAAGCAAGCTATACCCATACTTATTTGTTTAACCAGACTATGTTATTCAGCCCTTATTGGTTGTTTTTCTTCTCCCCTGCCGTTGAAGCAGAGAGCTATGCTGAATATGCGTGAAGTATCAGTTTTTCTTCTCCCCTGCCGTTGAAGCAGAGAGCTATGCTGGATATGCGTGAAGTATCAGGTTTTCTTCTCCCCTGCCGTTGAAGCAGGGAGCTATGCTGGATATGCGTGAAGTATCAGGTTTTCTTCTCTCCTGCTGTTGAAGCAGAGAGTTATGCTGGATATACGTGAAGTATCAGTTTTTCTTCTCCCCTGCCGTTGAAGCAGAGAGCTATGCTGGATATGCGTGAAGTATCAGTTTTTCTTCTCCCCTGCCGTTGAAGCAGGGAGCTATGCTGGATATGCGTGAAGTATCAGGTTTTCTTCTCCCCTGCCGTTGAAGCAGAAAGCTATGCTGGATATGCGTGAAGTATCAGTTTTTCTTCTCCCCTGCCGTTGAAGCAGGGAGCTATGCTGGATATGCGTGAAGTATTAGTTTTTCTTCTCCCCTGCCGTTGAAGCAGAGAGCTATGCTGGATATGCGTGAAGTATCAGGTTTTCTTCTCCCCTACCGTTGAAGCAGAGAGCTATGCTGGATATGTGTGAAGTATCAGTTTTTCTTCTCCCTTACCGTTGAAGCAAAGAGCTATGCTGAATATGCTTGAAGTATCAGTTTTTCTTCTCCCCTGCCGTTGAAGCAGAGAGCTGTGCTGGATATGCGTGAAGTATCAGTTTTTCTTCTCCCCTGCCATTGAAGCAGGGAGCTATGCTGGATATGCGTGAAGTATCAGTTTTTCTTCTCCCCTGCCGTTGAAGCAGGGAGCTATGCTGGATATGCGTGAAGTATCAGTTTTTCTTCTCCCCTGCCGTTGAAGCAGAGAGCTATGCTGGATATGCGTGAAGTATCAGTTTTTCTTCTCCCCTGTCGTTGAAGCAGAGAGCTATGCTGGATATGCATGAAGTATCAGTTTTTCTTCTCCCCTGTCGTTGAAGCAGAGAGCTATGCTGGATATGCATGAAGTATCAGTTTTTCTTCTCCCCTGCCATTGAAGCAGAGAGCTATGCTGGATTTACATTGAAAGTGAAGTATGCATTGAAAGCCGCATTAACTATCAACAAATATTGAATAAGCCTAATAATTGGAATACCTATAGCCTATGAACTCTCCGTTAATTTTACATACTCTTACCCACCCATGTTTTTTTTTTAATTTAATTTAAATTTAATGTTTTGTTTTTTTTAATCTAATTTGGAGATGGCAGCCCTCCATCCTTCCGCTCCGTGAAGGTGGAACACCAACCACTGGCATCCCGCTCCGTGAATGCCTCTGTGGCTACTGCCTCTATGTGCAGTGTTTTGCTGCCTCCTCTTTATACACGTCCTCTAGACCTGATGGATCCACAATGTTTATCCCATGCCCCTTTGAAGTCCTTCACAGTTTTGGACTTCACCACTTCCTCCGGAAGGGCATTCCAGGCATCCACCACCCTTTCCGTGAAGAAATACTTCCTGACATTGGTTCTTAGTCTTCCTCTCTGGAGCCTCAGCTCGTGACCCCTGGTTCTGCTGATTTTTTTCTGGCGGAAAAGGTTTGTCGTTGTCTTTGGATCGTTAAAGTTTTTCAAGTATCTGAAGGTCTGAATCATATCACCCCTGCTCCTCCTTTCCTCCAGGGTGTACATATTCAGATTCTTCAATCTCTCCTCGTATGACATCCGATGAAGACCCTCCACCTTTCTGGTCGCCCTTCTCTGTACCGCTTCCATCTTGTCCCTGTCTCTTTGTAGATACGGTCTCCAGAACTGAACACAGTACTCCAGGTGAGGCCTCACCAAGGACCTGTACAAGGGGATAATCACTTCCCTTTTCTTACTCGAAATTCCTCTCTCTATGCAGCCCAGCATTCTTCTGGCTTTTGCTATCACCTTGTCGCATTGTTTCGCAGACTTCATATCATTAGACACTATAACCCCTAGGTCTCTCTCCTGCTCCATGCACATCAGCCTTTCCCCCCCTATTGAATACAGTTCATTCGGATTTCCATTCCCCATATGCATTACTTTGCACTTCTTGGCATTGAATCTCAGCTGCCATATCTTCGACCACTCTTCCAGTTTCCTTAAATCCCGTCTCATTCTCTCCACTCCTTCCGGCGTGTCCACTCTGTTGCAGATCTTAGTGTCGTCCGCAAAAAGACAAATCTTACCTTCTATCCCTTCCGCAGTGTCGCTCACAAAGATATTGAACAGGACCGGTCCCAACAACGATCCTTGCGGTACACCACTTAACACCGCTCTCTCTTCAGAGAAAGTTCCATTTACCATCACACATTGTCTTCTGTCCGTCAACCAGTTTGCAATCCAGGTCACCAACTCAGCACTCACTCCTAAGCTTCTCGTTTTATTCACCAGTCTCCTGTGCGGAACCGTATCAAAAGCTTTGCTGAAATCTAAGTAGATGACATTGAGCGCTCTTCCTTGATCCAATTCCTTGGTTACCCAGTCAAAAAAGTCAATCAGATTTGTCTGACAGGATCTTCCCCTGGTGAATCCATGCTGCCTCTGGTCCATCAATTCATATTTGAATATTGCACTGCTGGCAATAATGGCAACGTCTTAGATTATCACAATCTGCCAGGTTAAGTTAAGAAACATCTTACACTTGCATGTTAACTGAACAGCACTTTCATTTTGAACCAGTACCAAATATATATGCAAACAGCAGTATTACATATACAGGTATATCTTGCAAACCATACACCATAAGCATGATTACAGGCAGAACCTCTAGTGACTGGAAATGGTACCCCTCAAGCTAAAGTACTGCAAGTAATAGATAAATACATGATGCTGTAGACTGTGCACAAAAGCAAAGGGCCTAGACTGTCCATGTTGAAAGAGTGCACTGAAAGGGGACAGCCAAAGAGCCACGGCAGCAAAGTTCCAGCAAGCAGGCAGCAGGTGAACAAGAATAAGGTACAGCAGGAGCAGTGATGGAGCATGTCAGGACACAGCAGCATGGGAGCAGGAGGCCCAGGATGAGACACAGCAGCATGGGAGCCGGAGACAAAGGATGTGACATGGGAGCAGGCAGCCAGCACTTGAAGCAGATGAGCAGAGGGCAGGGCACGCTGATCCGTTTCCTTCCATCGGGACGGCACAGGACCTCTGTGAAGGGCCCAAGCTCATCAATGATATTCCATCATTACAGCACAGGAACTCTGTGGAGGGCCCAAGCTCATCAATGATATTCCATCATTACAGCACAGGAACTCTGTGAAGGGCCCAAGCTCATCAATGATATTCCATCATTACAGCACAGGAACTCTGTGAAGGGCCCAAGCTCATCAATGATATTCCATCATTACAGCACAGGAACTCTGTGGAGGGCCCAAGCTCATCAATGATATTCCATCATTACAGCACAGGAACTCTGTGAAGGGCCCAAGCTCATCAATGATATTCCATCATTACAGCACAGGAACTCTGTGAAGGGCCCAAGCTCATCAATGATATTCCATCATTACAGCACAGGAACTCTGTGGAGGGCCCAAGGTCATCAATGATATTCCATCATTACAGCACAGGAACTCTGTGAAGTGCCCAAGCTCATCAATGATATTCCATCATTACAGCACAGGAACTCTGTGAAGGGCCCAAGCTCATCAATGATATTCCATCATTACAGCACAGGAACTCTGTGAAGGGCCCAAGCTCATCAATGATATTCCATCATTACAGCACAGGAACTCTGTGAAGGGCCCAAGCTCATCAATGATATTCCATCATAACAGCACAGGAACTCTGTGAAGGGCCCAAGCTCATCAATGATATTCCATCATTACAGCACAGGAACTCTGTGAAGGGCCCAAGCTCATCAATGATATTCCATCATTACAGCACAGGAACTCTGTGATGGGCCCAAGCTCATCAATGATATTCCATCATTACAGCACAGGAACTCTGTGAAGGGCCCAAGCTCATCAATGATATTCCATCATTACAGCACAGGAACTCTGTGGAGGGCCCAAGCTCATCAATGATATTCCATCATTACAGCACAGGAACTCTGTGAAGGGCCCAAGCTCATCAATGATATTCCATCATTACAGCACAGGAACTCTGTGAAGGGCCCAAGCTCATCAATGATATTCCATCATTACAGCACAGGAACTCTGTGGAGGGCCCAAGGTCATCAATGATATTCCATCATTACAGCACAGGAACTCTGTGAAGGGCCCAAGCTCATCAATGATATTCCATCATAACAGCACAGGAACTCTGTGAAGGGCCCAAGCTCATCAATGATATTCCATCATTACAGCACAGGAACTCTGTGAAGGGCCCAAGCTCATCAATGATATTCTATCATTACAGCACAGGAACTCTGTGAAGGGCCCAAGCTCATCAATGATATTCCATCATTACAGCACAGGAACTCTGTGAAGGGCCCAAGCTCATCAATGATATTCCATCATTACAGCACAGGAACTCTGTGAAGGGCCCAAGCTCATCAATGATATTCCATCATTACAGCACAGGAACTCTGTGAAGGGCCCAAGCTCATCAATGATATTCCATCATAACAGCACAGGAACTCTGTGATGGGCCCAAGCTCATCAATGATATTCCATCATTACAGCACAGGAACTCTGTGAAGGGCCCAAGCTCATCAATGATATTCCATCATTACAGCACAGGAACTCTGTGGAGGGCCCAAGCTCATCAATGATATTCCATCATTACAGCACAGGAAGTCTGTGGAGGCCGCACACCGGAGTCCTGGAGAGAATGGTATTTTGGACCATGATGTTCCACCTCAGGGCCCTTTGCCACGTGGGCCCTTGCCTCTTGGAGGCGGCATGTCTTTCGATGGACGCCCCCTGCGCCCTCGTCCCCTAGCTGGACTGCTTTGGGGGGTTGATGCCAGGGAGGAGGACTCAGACGTCGGGTAGGGCATCCGCTGAAGGATCTGGGTCATAATGTTCGTGAGGCTGCTGATGGCGGCACTTATGGTTAGCGCATCCTGGGACCTTGCAGCTATTCCATGTTGCATGATCCTATTCTGCCTTTGGATGACCCGGCGCAGGTGTTGCATTTGCAATCCCAACAGCTGGCCTTGTGCAGCTGTCATGGGCTCATGCAGTGGTGCAGCCGGGGGCGCTGCAGGGGGTGCTGCACGAGGTGGTGCAGGAGGTGCAGCAGGGGGCGCTGCAGGGGGTGCTGCACGTGGTGGTGCACGAGGTGCTGCAGGGGGCGCTGCAGGGGGTGCTGTTGTGGGTGGTACCGGTGGGGAAGGTGTCAGTGCTGCCAGGCTCGATGGGCTATTGAGATCAGCAGCACTCAAGATTGGCATCCCATCACTGCTTGATGGATGCGGCTGGGTGTTGCCTCTGGATGTCCAGCCTGCTGTGTCTTGCATGATTGTGTCTAGGTCAAGGGACACATTGAGGCTTTCAAACGGTGGGGAATCATGGGGGCTGATCATCTCCTCATGCTCCACTTGTGTCTGCGCACCCATGAGTAGGGGACGCTGCATTAGTGCAATGGGCTGGCTCATAGCTGGCCCTTGCCAGCTGGGTCCTGGCACTTCGTGGCTGGGTCCCTGACGTTCCTGAAGAAGAGCTGTGAAAACAGTAAAGTCAGGGAAACATCATAATCATATATGGTGTTACAGCCTTTCTAGCTTTTTTCCATCAGAGGTGCACTGTGTTTCAGTAGAAAGTGGCCATCTACTGACAATATCTGTGTGCTTTTCACTAGTGTGTTTGGGTCATTCCTTGTCATTGGCCAACGCACACAGTGTTTGCCACAGTAGGTGTGTATCAGTTGTTGGGTGTGGCGTTAGGGGACATGGTCACTTACCAGCCGCAACATGTGAGGTGTCCAGCCGCGTCTCCAACCCTTCCACAACGTCCGGGCCCAGGCGCTCCAGCAACCTCTGCTCCATGTGGGTCAGCACTGTTGGACAGGGTGCCCCTCCACCTGTCTGCTGATGGTACTTCCGGCGTGCTGCCACTTTGGACTTCAGCTGTGCCTTCACATCACGGTAGCGGTGGGATACCTGCTCCCATGTTCTGGTTAAGCCACTGTGCCTGGTGATATTCTCTGCTATCCCCTTCCAGATCTGCAGCTTGGCTGCCTTGCTGGTCTATGCGGCTCGGTTTCCAAACAGGCATGGAAAATGCTCCAGCACACCTTCTATGAGCAGGTCATTTTCCTGGGTGCTGAAGCGAATGGCCCGCAGTCTCTGGCGGGTTGCTGGCTGCCTGCCTGAGGGGGGTGCCACTTCCTGTCCCGGAGGGGTGTCTTCCCTGTCCTCACTCTCCAACCCGCTTTCAGCTCCCCTCCCTTCTCCCCCCCCCCCCCCCCCCCCAACTCATCCTGGCCTGACCTTTCCCTTCCACTCTGTCCTGTCTCGCTACCTTCTTGGTCTCCTCCCACCACTATTTCCTGACTAATCCCTTCCCCCTCCCCCACCCTCCTATCCCTTCCCTCCTGCCTGTGCCTGCTGCTAGCCCTGTCCCTACTTCGACTCCTAGCTCGCATTCCCCTGCCACTCCTCTCCTCCTCCTCCCGCTCCCTCCTCCTCCCTCTACTCTCCTCACTCCTCTTCTCACCTCTCTTTCCACTGCTCTCACGCTCCATTCTCTCCGCTCCACTCCCACACTCCTCCTCTCTTCCACACTCCTCTCTCCAACTGCTCAACAACTCCACCACTCCACCACTCCTCCTCCTCTCCACCACTCCTCCTCCACCAGCACTCCTCCTCCACAGACATAGACAAACAGGACAGACAGACCTTGCACTCCAACAAAAATGACAAAGGACAAATGGTTCAGGGAAACAAAGGAAAACAAATACACAGCACAACTCACTCAGTAGTCAATGAATCTCTAGTTCCTTCCTGTACGATCACCTCTGCTCCTCTTCTACGCCTTCAACCACTATCACACCCTCAAAGGAGGAGTTGCAGGAAGTGGTCTCTTATAGTGGAAACAATGTCGCGAAATGCGATAACGATTTCGCAACTCGCGAAGTCATTTCGCAAAATGCGCTATTGCCGCAAAACCCTATTGCGCAGCGGTATTCTGATCATTATCGTAGCCACGCCCCTATTCACATCGCATGCGTTACTGCTGCGATGTTTATAGCATTTTGATAAATAATCCAGGCCTTAGTTGGTAATGCTGAAGGAGCAAGAAGATCTTTAAGATTTGTATCCCTTTTGTTGGCAATCATCAGTCTTTTATTTTTTAAAGGCAGGTAACACTTGCATTACTGGCCAAAGTTTCTTTAGTGCAGTGGTAATATTATGAGACATATAGGTGAAAGTGATCGGACAAATTAAAAGATCATTATTTTTCTCACTGCTCTTCTTCTTCTTCTTTCCTTTCTTGCTTAAATGCTTTATCCAAGCCATGCTGCAAAGGGTATCCCTTTTCTAAAAACCTCTGTTTCATTTGGAATGATCTTTTTTCGTAAAGCTGATCAGTGGTGCAAAGACGTCTTAGTCTTAAAAACTGGGAGTATGGGAGATTTTTAAGCAGGGATCTACTATGACTACTTGTGTAGTGCAACAGTTTCTTAGTGTCCGTAGGTTTTCTATATATATCAGTGATTAATTCACCATTTGTCAATGTAACTTGAATATCCAAAAATGGAATAGATGCTTTATTATGATTCATGGTGAATCTCAAATTAACATCCAATGAATTCAGCCAGATAAAAAAATTATTTAAGGACTGTAAATCACCTCTCCATACCAGGAAAATATCATCGATAAATCTTCTCCAAAGTATAACATTTTCTATGAATTTGTGAGATGTCAAATGTATTTTTTCAAATTGAGCAACATATAGATTCGCAATGGATGGCGCCATTTTGGACCCCATTGCCACTCCTTTAATCTGTTGATAAATAACATTATTGAAACTGAAAAAATTTTTTGTAATGGCTATGGTTGCTAGATCTTTCAAAAATTCGTTTGGAAAACATTTATGTGTCGTACGTGTCTGGAAGATATTTAACATGATCTCTATTGCCGCAGCTTGAGGTATATTAATATATAGTGATTCTATATCTAACGTCACCAAGGTTATATCATCGTCTAATTTGTCTGTAATATTAGTTGCCTCAAGAGTTAAAATAAAATCTGAAGAATCACGGATGTAAGACGGTGCCTCTGGAACTCGTGTTTTCAAAAAAGTATCTAAAAAAGAA
>NC_042619.1:5795259-5837935 GCF_901001135.1 Rhinatrema bivittatum | reverse complement strand
TTCTGTCTCCCCAGTGCCTGACGGTTCCCTATAAAAGCCTAGAGAAAGTCCGACCTGATGAGTGCGCTGTATAAAACTGGCGCAGCTCAGTACAACAGAATAGTAAATTTGTTCTGCACCAGGGTGGGCTTTTTGCATTACTCAAGATGTATCAGGAAAGCCTAAATGAAACACATTTGTTACCAGTCACATGCAAAAGGTTTAAACGGGTCAGTAACAGCACTGCACAGGGGTGCAGAGGAGGCAGGAGCTGTGGGAATCAGAGGGAAAGGAAGGCTGAGCAGCCGTAAATTTCTGTTGTAAACATGTCAGCACAGGCAGGAGGATGTAGAGAAGCAGAATAAAATTATTTCTAAGAAATGCAAGAAATGTTGCTGGAATAGATGAGAACACACAAGGCTAAGCAGTTTGGCTGTAGCTTACACAGCAAGCCGGCAAAGAGACAGGACGAGTGCTTGATTATGGTAATAAAACTGCAAGGACTGAGACATAGTGCAGAATCCCATGCTGTCTAGTGCATTTCACAATGGGAGTACGCTTCTGCAGAGGTCAAAGAGCATCTTTTGAATAGCTTTCCTTATGTGACGGGAGCCTATTTTCCATCACAAAGGAATCCCTGAAGAGGATTCTGGGTGAGGGAGCCTTCTTGGCCCCAGTTTGGAGTTTGGTTCACTCTTAAGGAAGTTCATGGGGAATTTGAAGATATTACAGGATAGCAGCAGGAGTCTGCCGCTGCTGCTCAGTGAGTATAGTGGGTGTGATATTCTGAATGTCCACTAAATGGCCTCTATTTTGGTAGGCATCCATGATATCATTGCATTGTGTCATGGTGAGAGGGTGGTTGGTGGTCATATGGGTGAGTCTTCTTAAGAGGAAGGGGGAGCAGGGTCCTATAGAAGCAGTGTTCACCAAACACATAAGAGGTAGTGGAGGATTTTGGCAGAGGGAGTTTCTCACAACCCATCGAGGGAGTGGGTTCTGCACAGAGTGGCCTCTCAATTGAGAGGACTTTGCAGGAGCTTTTCCCTTCAAGGGTAGGTGTTTCTCCTCAAGGGGATGCAACCAAGGGGAGTGGGCCGGGAGTCCCAAGAGGTGGACGGGAGTTGAGAGGTCCCACAGGTGTGGGCTGGACTTGGATTTAGAAAGCCTCAGAAGAGTGAGAGTTGGGGATATTGGGGAATGTGCTGGATGGGAGCTGAGGTGCAATGAATTCTGGAGGAGAGCAGAGGTCACAAGTAATTACCGAGGTGTTTATAAGTGGTGTCTATGGTATTAAGACTGATAAGTAGATTCTTTTGAGGGAAAAGGAGAACGTGAGGAGTAAAGGATTGGTGAATCTCGGGAGTTGACGGAATGGTGAAGAGTATTTATAATCAGCTTCTCTTAACCTGGGAGAAGGTGCATATACTATAGTCTGTTAGCAACTTAGTGCTGTTAACCCTTCCTGTATTTTTCTGTAAACACCTCAGCCTAGCTGGACAAGCCTATGTTGTACACTCTGATGGCTGGTGCCATCAGAAAATAAAAATTTGTTGTGTGAATATATTTGTGGCGTGAGCTCCATCTTTCTGGTGCGGTGTGATCTGATTGGGGGAGACAGGGGACACAGAAGGCGTTCCCATAACCTCAAAATCCCTGTCCAGCTCAGATCTGTTGCTCACCCTCCTTGCCTCTGAGCCTGGGTCCCACTACAGCATCTGCTTAAGCCACGTTCCCATTGAACCCTTCCTGGGGTACTGGCACTCGGCTCATTCGGGTGCCAGACCCTCTCACATATTATGTGCTCCGACAGGGTGGGGGTTACACTTCTAAGTAATCAATTATTAAAAGGGTCATCGATATTCATTAAATTACTGAGACATATCTCTCTATTGATTATTGCGTTATCTGGATAATTGAAATATCAAAACCACGTGTCGGTCCCCTGACACGTATTATTATTATTATTATTAGGTACCAATATATCTCTGTTATCCTGTTAGATAAAGTTTGGTTTTCTGTGGTTGCCCTTGCTGGATGGAAGCATGGATGTAAGTAATGCCCTCCGCTCCCTATAGGATCCAGCGCCATGTCTCAGTTGTGGGTTATTTCATTTCATTGGCTCAGTGTGGCTCCCGTCTCTTCGTTGGCTTTCACGTTGACGCGAGATTTGGTTTTGATAAGCAGAGCATCCTTAGAGTTAAAGCAGTTGTAAGGCAGGACAGGTGCTTCTGAGTAAATGGCAAACATGTCTAAGGATTAAGAATGATTAAAGGAGAAGGAGCTGACAGTAGCCTGCCGGCAAGCAGCAACCTGATGGTGACATGCCAAGATGACATTCAGTTCTAGGGACATCATTACACGCCTTTACTCTTTACATCCAACACCTACCGAGAGCAGCCATCCCTCGCCATAAGGCCCCTCGTTCAAGGTGCTGGAGCCAGGACAGGTCCAACACATGCCCATGTCATGCACTGGTCCAGCTCGGTGTGCAATGTGAGTTATTGCCTTAGGTGCACCAAACATGGACCTACTCTTCCCACAGATAGGTTCATGTTCCACAGGTGAATAAAATCTATAGCAAGAGCCGTGCTGGGAAAAGCAAATGCATTTCAGCTGCCGCACACCTCTGTCACACTGCCCCGCCTGAAGGAGGAGAGCCCCAGCAGCTTAAGTTATTGCACCCACGGAAGCTGCCGCCGCTTGACATGAACCCCAAGGAGGCAGCAGGGGCCCGGGTACTGGCGCTGCACGGGTGCAGGATATCTGGACCCTCTGTGCAGTAATTTCAGGAAGGCAGAGCTGTCCCTCTCCTTTCGCTTACGTCGATGCTGCTGGAGCTGTGCAGCGCCTCCTTCTGCCGGCAGTGACCGCATGCATGAGAGCGGGGGCAGGTGGCGGCAGCGACGGCAGGGAAAAGCTGTAAATGTGCTTTGCGTCCTGCGTTCCAGAAGAGGGAAACACTTCCTCACATTTTGTGCCTCCATGGCACCATCCCCGTGGACGCCCCGATGTATGGGATCCCCTTCGGTTTTGCCTGACTGCCTTCCTTGTATGTAAATGTTAGAAATAATGGAGCTCAGTACAAAACCAGGCCGTTTCAACACTGCCCAAGAACCACAGGGACCCAACCAGGAGAATCCACCCCGCAGAACCAGGGAGAAGGTTTCTTACCTGCATGGCCGCAAGCATTGGGCTTTCCACCTAAAAATAAGAACAAGCAGTATTAGGAGTTGAACGTGGATGGACTCTTCCTCAGTGCTGCTCTGGGCTGTCGATGACTGAGATGGAACAGGAGGCGCGCTGGGCGTGGGTAAGTGCCAGCGTGCAGAGGGGCTTTCAGCCTATCCCAGAGATCGTTTGTCAGGGACGAAGGCCAAAGGTCTCACTCACATTCAATGCAACCGGGGAGATTTTCAGTCAGAAGTTTCAATCTTTAACTGAAAATTCCCCTAAATGTACCCACACCTACACCTCAGGCTCCTAAATTTAGATCTGCAGTTCGTTTGCCGAGATCTAAGCATCTGTTTATCAGCTTGCACTAAGCCACGCGTTGTTACACGTCAATGCGCTTTCTTAAGAGGGCCCAGTAATCTCCATAGGGCCTACGACTTATAAAGCTCTACCACAGGCAGGATACGCTCCCTACATGCTTTCTCCCACCCTATCTCTCCCCCACAGGACCCTCCACCCTACTCACTTCCAAAGGGGTTAGCTTAGGCCTCTGACTCCCAAAGCTTAGGCCCCTCAACCCTTTGGCAACTGATCCCATGGTCACGACTTAACCAGTCAAGGAAGCATTAAAATGAGTGACTTAAGCGAGAAATCCTAATTCGGTGACGGGTGAGGATCTCTGACAGCCAGGACCGGAGTATCCTGGAAGATGGCCGCCACGCGCAGGGGGCACGTTCTGTATGGCCAGTTCCCAGGTCAGAATTAGCCAGGTAATGAATGTCCTTATCTGATTAGTGGGTTTATTACTGACCTCAGGGGGGGAGGCCCAGCCCAGCCCTCTGCTCCCAGGGGCTTCGTGGATCTGATGCATGGAAGAGATGGGGAGAAGTGACATGGAGGGGAAGCAATGTTAACTGGAGGGGGAGAGACGGAGGAGGGATGAGAGTCAATGTAAAATGAAAAAAAGAAACAACCCAGGGAATGCAGTCAAGAAAAGGGAGAAGATGTAGGATGAGAGAAAGAAGATAAATGAATTATCTAATTGCACGGCTTCTATAATCCTAGCTCTCACGTCCAACACCTGACATTGGCTGGGCTCCGATGTCACTCTTTTTAGCTTCGTGTCCTGACATTTGGGTGAGGGGAGCTCTGCCACTCTTGCTTACTACTGTGACTGCTTCCCGCTAATGCAGCACTACTCGATGTACACAGCACTGTACAAAAACACATACAAGAGTTCCCGATCAGTAGCGCTCACAACCTAATCGTACAGGACAGGGGAGATTTGGTGAATTTCACGTATTAAGAAATGGTTAAAATAAATAAGGCTGTAAGCGGGATAATCAGGGGTTAAGACTGAAAAGCAGACGGTATTTGAATAGGGCTAGAGAGGGAGTGGGACACAGGGTGCAGGCAGCCGGAAAGCACAGAATTGGGAACTGACAGTACAGGAGAAGGACACAGATAGGAGTGACTTATCCGTGCATCGGGAGGCTGCAGAGAGAGATAAAAAGAGGAGCTGCAGAGTGAAGGAGCTTGAACTGTCTGTGAAAACAGATAGTGACCCGAGAAGAGGGCTCATATGAGTGCAGCAGCTTTGGCTACACTTATTGCCCGTTGCCTGAAATCTGTCATCCAGCCTCGGGCTGCCTGTGGAGGGGAGAAGTGAAAAGCACAGGAAGAGAAGAGCCTGTGAGTGAGAGAGAGAGAGAGAGAAATATGCTGGATGTGCACGTGTGCAAGAGAGAGGAGGCTGTGTGTCTGGGGATGTGAGGGGGAGACTGTGTGGGTATCCGGCTAACCACGGGATAGCCAAATAGCTGTCCAAGACTTATCAGGCTAACATAGCCAGAGAACTAGCTCCTCCCTGGAATGCACCGCCCCCTCACATATCCGGCTAAGCTAAGGGGCAGCTGGTCAGCACAGCTGAATTTTCAAATAGTGCAAGATAAGCCAACTAAGTCAGATGTTAACCGGTTAAGTGGTGCTAAACAAATCAGCCTCTGGCTGTTCATGAATATTAGCATCTATTTTCTTTATTGCAAAGGTTTGTAGTTGGAAGGGAAAGGAGGGGTGCTTGGCGGATCTAAGCGGGGAATTTTCTATGCTCATCTGCTCAAGAAAGGAGAAGATAAACAGAGGCAGGAACAAATGAGGGAAAGCATGAAAACTGTCCTGGATAGGAAGTAACATCTCACAAGCAGTCATGCTGTATTTCTGGCAGCTGGGATATATTCCTACACTGTGGACAGGAATAACTGGGCAGTGTCCTGGATAGGAAGTGATATCTCACATGCAGTCATACAGGATGGCTGGCAGCTGGGATATATCCTTACAGTGTGGACGGGAATAACTGGGCAGTGTCCTGGATAGGAAGTGATATCTCACATGCAGTCATACAGGATGGCTGGCAGCTGGGATATATCCTTACAGTATGGACAGGAATAACTGGGCAGTGTCCTGGATAGGAAGTGATATCTCACAAGCATTCATGCTGTATCTCTAGCAGCTGGGATATATCCTTACAGTGTGGACAGGAATAACTGTGCCATGTCCTAGATAGGAAGTGACATCTCATAAGCAGTCATGCTGGAGCTCAGGCAGCTGGGATATATCCTTACAGTGTGGACGGGAATAACTGTGCCATGTCCTGGATAGGAAGTGACATCTCACAAGCAGTCATGCTGGAGCTCAGGTAGCTGGGACGGGAATAACTGTGCCATGTCCAGGATAGGAAGTGACATCTCACAAGCAGTCATGCTGCATCGCTGGCAGCTGGGATATATCCTTACAGTGTGGACGGGAATAACTGTGCCATGTCCCGTATAGGAAGTGACATCTCACAAGCAGTCATGCTGTATCGCTGGCAGCTGGGATATATCCTTACAGTGTGGACAGGAATAACTGTGCCATGTCCTATATAGGAAGTGACATCTCACAAACAGTCATGCTGGAGCTCAGGCAGCTGGGATATATCCTTACAGTGTGGACGGGAATAACTGTGCCATGTCCTGGATAGGAAGTGACATCTCACAAGCAGTTATGCTGCATCGCTGGCAGCTGGGATATATCCTTACGGTGTGGACGGGAATAACTGTGCCATGTCCTGGATAGGAAGTGACATCTCACAAGCAGTCATGCTGTATCGCTGGCAGCTGGGATATATCCTTACAGTGTGGACGGGAATAACTGTGTCATGTCCTGGATAGGAAGTGACATCTCACAAGCAGTCATACTGTATCTCTGGAAACTGGGATATATCCTTACAGTGTGGACAGGAACAACTGGGCAGTGTCCTGGATAGGAAGTGACATCTCACAAGCAACCATGCTGTATCGCTGGCAGCTGGAATATATCCTTACAGTGTGAACAGGAATCACTGGGCAGTGTCCTGGAAAGGAAGTGACATCTCACAAGCAATCGTGATGTATCTCTGGCAGCTAGGATATATCCTTCAGTATGGACAGGAATAACTGGGCAGTATCCTGAATAGGAAGTGATACCTCATAAGCAGCTGTGCTATATGGCTGAAAGTTGGGATATACCTTACAGGGTGGACAGGAATAACTGAGCAGTGTCCTGGAAAGGAAGTGATATCTCAAAAGCATTCATTGTGTATCACTGGCAGCTGGGATATATCCTTAGTGTGGACAGGAATCACTGGGCAGTGTCCTGGATAGGACGTGATATCTCACAAGCAGCTGTGCTATATGTCTGGAAGCTGGGATATATCCTTAGCGTGGACAGGAATAACTGAGCAGTGTCCTGGATAGGAAGTGATATCTCACATGCAGTCATATTGCATGGCTGGCAGCTGGGATATATCCTTTCAGTGTGGACAGGAATAACTGGGCAGTGTCCTGGATAGGAAGTATCTCACAAGCAGTCATACTGCATGGCTGGCAGCTAGGTTAGATCCTTACAGTGTGGACAGGAATCACTGGGCAGTGTCCTGGATAGGAAGTGACATCCCACAAGCAGCCATACTGTATCGCTGGCAGCTGGGATATATCCTTACAGTGTGGACGGGAATAACTGTGTCATGTCCTGGATAGGAAGTGACATCTCACAAGCTGTCATACTGTATCTCTGGAAACTGGGATATATCCTTACAGTGTGGACAGGAACAACTGGGTAGTGTCCTGGATAGGAAGTGACATCTCACAAGCAGCCATGCTGTATCGCTGGCAGCTGGAATATATCCTTACAGTGTGAACAGGAATCACTGGGCAGTGTCCTGGAAAGGAAGTGGCATCTCACAAGCAATCGTGATGTATCTCTGGCAGCTAGGATATATCCTTCAGTATGGACAGGAATAACTGGGCAGTGTCCTGAATAGGAAGTGATACCTCATAAGCAGCTGTGCTATATGGCTGAAAGTTGGGATATACCTTACAGCGTGGACAGGAATAACTGAGCAGTGTCCTGGAAAGGAAGTGACATCTCACAAACAGCTGTGCTATATGTCTGGAAGCTGGGATATATCCTTAGCGTGGACAGGTATAACTGAGCAGTGTCCTGGATAGGAAGTGATATCTCAAAAGCATTCATTGTTTATCACTGGCAGCTGGGATATATCCTTAGTGTGGACAGGAATCACTGGGCATTGTCCTGGATAGGAAGTGATATCTCACAAGCAGCTGTGCTATGTGTCTGGAAGCTGGCATATATCCTTAGTGTGGACAGGAATAACTGAGCAGTGTCCTGGATAGGAAGTGATATCTCACATGCAGTCGAACTGCATGGCTGGCAACTGGGATATATCCTTTCACTGTGGACAGGAATAACTGGGCAGTGTCCGGGATAGGAAGTGATATCTCACAAGCAGTCACACTGTATGTCTGGAAGCTAGGTTAGATCCTTACAGTGTGGACAGGAATAACTGGGCAGCGTCCTGGATAGGAAGTGATATCTCACAAGCAGTCGTACTGCATGGCTGGCAGCTGGGATATATCCTTTCAGTGTGGACAGGAATAACTGAGCAGTGTCCTGTATAGGAAGTGATATTTATTTATTTATTTATTTTATTTAAAATATTTCTATACCGGACTTCATGAATGGGATTCATATCAGGCCGGTTTACATGGAACTAGGGGAAAACCAGAGTAACCAAACAAGAAGGCCGAAACAAGCAAAGTTACAATATAACAGGGGGACTGAACTTGGGAGCTAAATAGCTAGGAAAGGAGAGATAAGAAAAGAATTAACTACCTCACAAGATATCTCACAAGCAGTCATACTGCATGGCTGGCAGCTAGGTTAGATCCTTACAGTGTGGACAGGAATAACTGGGCAGCGTCCTGGATAGGAAGTGATATCTCACAAGCAGTCACACTGTATGGCTGACAGCTGGGATATATCCTTACAGTGTGGACAGGAATAACTGGGCAGTGTCCTGGATAGGAAGTGATATCTCACAAGCAGTCATACTGCATGTCTGACAGCTGGGATATATCCTTAGTGTGGACAGGAATAACTGGGCAGTGTCCTGGATAGGAAGTGATATCTCACAAGCAGTCATACTGCATGGCTGGCAGCTGGGATATATCCTTACAGTGTGGACAGGAATAACTGGGCAGTGTCCTGGATAGGAAGTGATATCTCACAAGCAGTCATACTGCATGTCTGACAGCTGGGATATATCCTTAGTGTGGACAGGAATAACTGGGCAGTGTCCTGGATAGGAAGTGATATCTCACAAGCAGTCATACTGCATGGCTGACAGCTGGGATATATCCTTACAGTGTGGACAGGAATAACTGGGCAGTGTCCTGGATAGGAAGTGATATCTCACAAGCAGTCACACTGTATGGCTGGCAGCTAGGTTAGATCCTTACAGTGTGGACAGGAATAACTGGGCAGTGTCCTGGATAGGAAGTGATATCTCACAAGCATTCATGCTGTATCTCTGGCAGTTGGGATATATCCTTACAGTGTGGTCAGGAATAACTGTGCCATGTCCTGGATAGGAAGTGATATCTCACAAGCAGTCATGCTGTATCACTGGCAGCTGGGATATATCCTTACAGTGTGGACAGGAATAACTGGGCAGTGTCCTGGATAGGAATTGATATCTCACAAGCAGTCATACTGCATGGCTGGCAGCTGGGATATATCCTTACAGTGTGGACAGACAGAATGTGCACAGTAGTCTGTGTTAACATGCTAGTATCCAACAAGTACTAGAGGGAAACATGACATGTGCGACCCAGAGGAATCTCGCAAATCATAGTTCAAGGTGCTGCTTTATCGTTTCAGATTGCGTAAAAATATATTTTAACATTATTTATTCTCAGAGTATTTTAAATTCTCTGAAGCCCCGGGGGGGGGGGGGGGGGTCCCAGTCATTCTGACAATACTTGAAGTTACTCAATCAGAATTTCAGTATTCAAATGTTTAAATGGGACGAAAAAACCATTGCATTGTGGGAATGCTGTAATACAATTTCATAGGCTCATCAACCCAAAGATGAAAATTACTTCTGCTTACAAGAAAATGTCTTGTTTTCTTTGTGCTTACCAGCCCCTGCTGGACCCTGCCAAGTCTTCGTCAAGTAGCACAAACTCAGACGGCCCAAAGCAGTAAGGAAGAGAGGATGTGAGGATACTACACTCCTGAACCTTGACAGCTGGATATTCTAGAAATTAATTCACTCTAGAGAAACAGTTAGAAAACTCTTACCAAAAGCATAAATAACTGAGTCACACTTACCCCCTAGGTAGGGGAAGCTGTAGTTGTATTACCCAAGCTCTATAAATAACTGAGTCACACTTACCCCCTAGGTAGGGGAAGCTGTAGTTGTATTACCCAAGCTCTGTAAATAACTGAGTCACACTCACCCCTAGGTAGGGGAAGCTGTAGTTGTATTACCCAAGCTCTGTAAATAGCTGCGTCACACTTACCCCCTAGGTAGGGGAAGCTGTAGTTGTATTACCCAAGCTCTGTAAATAACTGAGTCACACTCACCCCCTAGGTAGGGGAAGCTGTAGTTGTATTACCCAAGCTCTGTAAATAACTGAGTCACACTTACTCCCTAGGTAGGGGAAGCTGTAGTTGTATTACCCAAGCTCTGTAAATAACTGAGTCACACTTACCCCCTAGGTAGGGGAAGCTGTAGTTGTATTACCCAAGCTCTGTAAATAACTGAGTCACACTTACCCCCTAGGTAGGGGAAGCTGTAGTTGTATTACCCAAGCTCTGTAAATAACTGAGTCACACTCACCCCTAGGTAGGGGAAGCTGTAGTTGTATTACCCAAGCTCTGTAAATAACTGAGTCACACTTACCCCCTAGGTAGGGGAAGCTGTAGTTGTATTACCCAAGCTCTGTAAATAACTGAGTCACACTCACCCCCTAGGTAGGGAAGCTGTAGTTGTATTACCCAAGCTCTGTAAATAACTGAGTCACACTTACCCCTAGGTAGGGGAAGCTGTAGTTGTATTACCCAAGCTCTGTAAATAACTGAGTCACACTTACCCCCTAGGTAGGGGAAGCTGTAGTTGTATTACCCAAGCTCTGTAAATAACTGAGTCACACTTACCCCCTAGGTAGGGGAAGCTGTAGTTGTATTACCCAAGCTCTGTAAATAACTGAGTCACACTTACCCCCTAGGTAGGGGAAGCTGTAGTTGTATTACCCAAGCTCTGTAAATAACTGAGTCACACTTACCCCCTAGGTAGGGGAAGCTGTAGTTGTATTACCCAAGCTCTGTAAATAACTGAGTCACACTTACCCCCTAGGTAGGGGAAGCTGTAGTTGTATTACCCAAGCTCTGTAAATAACTGAGTCACACTTACCCCCTAGGTAGGGGAAGCTGTAGTTGTATTACCCAAGCTCTGTAAATAACTGAGTCACACTCACCCCCTAGGTAGGGGAAGCTGTAGTTGTATTACCCAAGCTCTGTAAATAACTGAGTCACACTTACCCCCTAGGTAGGGGAAGCTGTAGTTGTATTACCCAAGCTCTGTAAATAACTGAGTCACACTCACCCCCTAGGTAGGGGAAGCTGTAGTTGTATTACCCAAGCTCTGTAAATAACTGAGTCACACTTACCCCCTAGGTAGGGGAAGCTGTAGTTGTATTACCCAAGCTCTGTAAATAACTGAGTCACACTTACCCCCTAGGTAGGGGAAGCTGTAGTTGTATTACCCAAGCTCTGTAAATAACTGAGTCACACTCACCCCCTAGGTAGGGGAAGCTGTAGTTGTATTACCCAAGCTCTGTAAATAACTGAGTCACACTTACCCCCTAGGTAGGGGAAGCTGTAGTTGTATTACCCAAGCTCTGTAAATAACTGAGTCACACTTACCCCCTAGGTAGGGGAAGCTGTAGTTGTATTACCCAAGCTCTGTAAATAACTGAGTCACACTTACCCCCTAGGTAGGGGAAGCTGTAGTTGTATTACCCAAGCTCTGTAAATAACTGAGTCACACTTACCCCTAGGTAGGGGAAGCTGTAGTTGTATTACCCAAGCTCTGTAAATAACTGAGTCACACTTACTCCCTAGGTAGGGGAAGCTGTAGTTGTATTACCCAAGCTCTGTAAATAACTGAGTCACACTTACCCCCTAGGTAGGGGAAGCTGTAGTTGTATTACCCAAGCTCTGTAAATAACTGAGTCACACTTACCCCCTAGGTAGGGGAAGCTGTAGTTGTATTACCCAAGCTCTGTAAATAACTGAGTCACACTTACCCCCTAGGTAGGGGAAGCTGTAGTTGTATTACCCAAGCTCTGTAAATAACTGAGTCACACTTACCCCCTAGGTAGGGGAAGCTGTAGTTGTATTACCCAAGCTCTGTAAATAACTGAGTCACACTTACCCCCTAGGTAGGGGAAGCTGTAGTTGTATTACCCAAGCTCTGTAAATAACTGAGTCACACTTACCCCCTAGGTAGGTGCAGTTGTAGTTGCTGCATCTCATTTCTGTACTGGTCAGTACAAATGTGTGTTCATCCTTGTTGAAGTTCGTTACATTGAAGATCTCATAAGGCGGGATGAGCACCTCGTTCTCAGTTACCAGTGCCGCCATGGATGCGATGCAGGCCCCAAGGCAGGTCTTTATAGTGAAGAAGGAGTCGTTACCAAAAAACAAGGCCACGTCCTTTTTCAGGGAGGTGGATGTGAACTGCCCGAACCTGATTGTGCTTCCTTTTCCCGATGAGGGAGTAAAGTGGATGTTCTTGGCGCCCCTGTACACAGTCTGGCATCCTCCAAAGCAGTTTTTCTCTAAGAGCTGCAGGGCTCGTGTCAGGTAGTAGTGGAGCGCCTTGTAAGGGAACGTCTCCATGTAGTCCTGCGGCGAGACGCCCACCCACCTGACGGCTTCATTCAGCCGGTAGTAGAAGGCTCCTGTGTACACCAGGATTGCTATCCCATGCTCATCCGTAAAGCCGGGCGGTAACGCGGGGATCGTGCCATTCCTCTTCCTCTCCCCCCACGTCTGCTCTGCTTTCTGCCAGGCTTCCTTAAACTTGCCGTCGTTGTTAAGCTCAGTTTCCAGCAGGCCCGTAGACGAGATCTTCTCGGCCATTCTGTCTTCACAGCCGCTGTATTGATCATCAAAAGACCATGGCGCCATGTTTAATTCTGCTTCCTTCATCTCGCATCGCACCTGAAAAACAAGCAATGGGTGTTCTGCTTTAAGAGTTTTTTATTTTCTTATTTTTATGGATGCATCAAAGTTCTTCTGTGAAGGTCCATGCTGTCAGTTGTTTTGGCACAGTGGGTAAGAGGACCAGCAATCCTTCATATCGGGGAAGAAGAGATAAGTGGTCTTGTGGTGGGTCAGGCTCACCTTTTGGAGTCTGCGTAGAATTTTAACTTCTAGGTTAAATGCATCGTGAAACAGTTGGGGGAACCAGGGTTGGATACAAATCCATGGCTGAGGGTCCATTAGCATTTTAAGCTAGGGATCGTATTAGAGGCAGGGTCTGGGAGCAGCAGTGGCAGTGAGCCACTGTCAGGGGATTCAGTGAACCCCCGGGAGACTCGGCACATGCACGCTCAGGATCCATAAGCTAAACCTCCAGATGACCATCACTGGAGAAAAAAACAGTCTGGCGACAGCAGGTCCTACCTCGCTACCAATGTCACTGCCCAGACTAAGAGAGAATAAGTGGACGTCTGCAAAAGAAGAAGCCATCCAAAGCAATCAAAAACCCTTTAACATTATCAAACCTCACAAAAGAAAGCGCCTTCTGGTAGGAGGCTCAGTGATTAGTGAAACTAATTTGGGATGTCTTTTCAAAGGCAACACAAAACTTAAATGTCTTCCAGGATCTTCAGCTGGTAGACAATGCAAACCAATTATAGAGCAAAGTAAGGACCCTAACATCAATGTTATCATCCATATGGGGACCAACGACCTCAATAGAAACAGTATCCAAGCAGTACAGAAAGATTTCCAGTCTCTGGGAAGGAGAAGAAACCCATGGCAAAGAATATTTTTCTGAAACGGAGGGAAACGAAAGGATAATCCAGATAGAGAATTTCAATACATGACTCAAAACCTGGTGTAAAGAAAGTGGATCTGGATACATTGGAGGCTGGGATCGCATCTGGAGCACTTCAGGACTATACGGTAAGGATGACCTACAGGAAAGAAGATCCTAAGTGAGACATTCCGGCCATAGATCATGGGAGTGGCAGAAGAAGGAGGCCAATGAAATTGGAATGTGACCCGCAAGCAATAAGGCAATACAGGAAGCGCGAGGAGATACTAATGAAATCAATCAGCCGTACGATCCAGGCTTAAGCCAAAGAGCATAAAAAGTGGCTAGGAAGAGCATGAAACTAGCCCCTAGATTCATCAGCAGAAAGAGCACCCGTGATTAAAAAAAAGAAAAGGGGGGTCATTGCCACAAGGCATGATGCATTTATTGCACCTGTGCTTTTGTACGCTTCATGCACTGATTAATACACCATGGGCACATTACTGGGAAAAGGTTTCTCTCACATATGCCAGAGAGCGAGAGAGAGAGAGAGAGGGAGGGAGGGAGAGAGAGGGAGGGAGAGACAGAGAGAGACACTGACTTACATAGACACCAAAATGTCACTCTCTATTTATACCACTGTAAGAGAGGGCACTTTTAACTCGTAGTGGGGTTTGGGGGGGGGGGGGGGGTAGTTTTACCTACACAGGAAACTTCAGATCACTGAAGATTTTCTGTCATTTCAGTTGGTGAAAGGTACAGGAGGAGATGATTTGTACAATGCACTCTCTTAGAGTTGCCAACGTTTCCTTGGAGCAGGACCGGACACTTGGATGGGGGGGGGGGGGGGGGGGGCGGTGGGGTCAGGCTGGCCGCAGCTGCCCTTTTAAATCGAGCGTGGATTATTTTCCTAGGCAGATCCTGCCTGCCTGTCCCTGGGGCTCGGGTTCCTCTCTCCTCATCCTCCGCGGCTCCCAGGAGGACAGCGGGAAGCAGCGAGGAGTGCGGCACAGCTGAGGGACAGAGGAGGAGAGTGAAACCCGGCACCCAAAGCAGGCAGGGGATTACAGCGCTGCCAGGCTGCCCCCGCTGATTGGCCCCCGGCCTTGCTCTGGCCGGGTTTCACAGTGTCCGGTTACCCTTGCAACCACACATTGTACAACGGCCTGCAAAACCGGGCTGTCCAGTCCAGAATCAGGCAGCTGGTGACCCTACACTCTCTGCCTAGCTTCAAAGCAGCTAGGTAGAGTAGGTAGAGAGTGCAACAAGTTAGGGAGAGAGTGCAACAAGCTCGGTAGAGAATGCAAATTACAAATCAACTCCTCTTGTACCTTTCATCAATTGAAATGACAGAAAATCTTCAGTGTTGTGAACTTTCCTGTTCGTACCTCCTACTGTGTATGTAAACCCCACTCCCAAAACTATCCCACGCCCCAAACCCCACTCCAAGTTAAAAGTGCCCTCTCTTACGTTGGTATAAATAGAGCATCAGTAGCATGGGATCTATCTAATGTTTGGGTACTTGCCAGGTACTTGTGGCCTGCTTTGGCCTCTGTTGGAAACAGGATGCTGGGCTTGATGGACCCTTGGTCTGAACGAGTATGACATGTTCTTATGTTCTACAGTGACATATTGATGTCTATGTAAAGCCTCTCTCTCTCTCTCTCATATGCAATAAGTGTTTTAGTGTGCCGGTTTTCCCGGCACACTAAAACACGATTTAAACGATATTTACAAACCTAAAACCGCGACGATCCGATTCCCTTCCCCCCCCAGCCAAAATCGATCGTTAAGACGATCGATGACACGATTCACATCTTTAGTCTCCATAGTCCAGTTTACTATCTTCTTTGTTTTATCTAGTTTTCATCTCATCGACTCTAAGATGATTTGTATTGAACTATCTTATAAGGTTAATGTTATGTTATGACCCGTTTTACTGTTAATAACCACCTCTCTTCTTTGTATCGCCCTGAGCGAACGTTACTGTTGCATTGTAAACCGTTGTGATATGTATATTTTACAGGAACATCGGTATAGAAAAGCAAAAAATAAAATAAATAAATAGGTTCACAGAGTGTCATAACTGGGATATGGCCATCCTGAGCTATAACTTGTGAAGGAAAGACAGAAAAGGGGGAGGAGTGGCACTTTATGTCAGAAACCATATCAATACAACCGAAATACAAGGGACATGGGATAGGGAAGAAGCGTTATGGGCTATTCTAAAACTAAACGATGGTTCTTCCATTTACATTGGTGTGATCTACAGGCCTCCAGCCCAAACTGAAGACCTGGATTGAGATCTGGTGAAAGACATCCAAAAGCTGAGAAAGAAAGAGAATGTTGATCATTGGAGATTTTAATCTGCTGGATGTGGATTGGCATATCCCTTTGGCAGAATCTGCAAGAAGTAGAGAGACAGTGAATGCACTCCAAACAAATGCTCAAACAAATGGTAATGGAAGCCATGAGTGAGAATGTGATACTCATCCAGGTGTTCACTAATAGGGATAAAGTCCGCGTAGCTGCCCATCTGAGCACCAGTGATCATCAGAAGGTATGGTTTGATATCTCAAATAAAATACAGAGGAGTCACAAGAAGACCCAACTTCTGAATTTTAAAAATATGGACTTTGACAAAACAGGGATGTATCTGGAGTAAGAATCAGAAGACTAGGAGAAAATGGGTGAGGTGGATCAACAGTTGCCAAATTAAAAGGAGCTATTACGAAGACAACAAATCTATATGTTAGAAAAGTAAACAAAAGGAAGAGAAATAAGAAACCAATCTGGTTCTCAAAGGAGGTGGCTGACAAAATAAAGGCAAAAAGAACAGCGTTCTAGAAATATAAAGGATCCCAAAGGGAGGATCACAAGGAAGAATATCTGGTAGCACTGAGAGAGACAAAGAAAGAAATCAGGAAAGCAAAAGGTCAAGTTGATGAAAGTATTGCCATAGAGGTAAAGAGAGGTGACAAAACATTTTTCAGATATGTCAGAAAGAAGGAAGTTCCATAATGGCATAGTGAAATTGAAAGGAGATGAGGAGAAACATGTAGAGGGAGATGAAGAAATGGCAGAAATATTAAAGAAATACTTCAGTTTGGTGTTCCCTAAAGAAGACCCTGGAGAAGGACCATCCCTAGTTAACAAGAAACTGGAGGAGAGGGGGAAGTAGACGAAACTCCATTTACAGAAGAGAATGTATGGGAAGAACTGGGGAAAACTGAAAGTGGACAAAGCCATGGGGCCTGATGAGGTTCATCCCAGGATACTGAGGGAGCTCAGAGATGTGCTGGCGGCTCCGCTGTGTGACTTGTTCAATAGATCCCTAGAAACGGGAGTGGTGCCGAGTGATTGGAGAAGAGCGGTGGTGGTCCCGCTTCACAAGAGTGGGAGCAGAGAGGAGGCTGGAAACTACAGGCCGGTTAGCCTAGGAAAATTAATGAAGACTGATGAAAGAAAGGATAGTGAGCTATCTACAATCCAGTAAGTTGCTGGTCCAAAGGCAGCATGGATTCACCAGGGGAAGCTCCTGTCAGACAGACCTGATTGATTTGGTGGCTAGAGAATTGGATTGAGGAAGAGCGCTCGATGTGATCTACTTGGATTTCAGCAAAGCTTTTGATACGGTCCCACATAGGAGACTCATGAACAAAATGAGGAGCTTAAGAGTGTGCATCAAGGTAGTGGTGGCATGGATTACAAACTGGTTGACTGACAAGAGATATCATGTAATGGTAAATGGAAACTACCCTGAAGAGAGAGCGGTGATGAGCGGAGTGCCACAAGGATCGGTGCTGGGACTGGTCCTGTTCAATATCTTTGTGAGTGACATTGCAGAAAGGATAGAAGGTAAGGTTTGTCTATTTGTGGATGATATTAAGATCTGCAACAGAGTGGACACGCCGGAAGGAATGAGAGAGTGAAAAGTGATTTAAGAAAGCTTGAAGAGTGGCTGAAGATTTGGTAGCTGGGATTCAATGCTAAAAAGTGCAGTCATGCATCTGGGGTGCAGCAATCCAAAAGAGCTGTATGTGATGGGGTGCAAAAGACTGATGTGCACAGACCAGATAGATCTTGGGGAAATAGTGGCTGATGATCTGATGATGGTGAAACAATGTGACAAGGCGATAGCTAAAGCCAGAAGAATGCTGGGCTGCATAGAGAGAGGAATAACCAGTAAGAAAAAGGAGGTGGTGATGTCCTTGGTGAGGCCTCACCTGGAGTACTGTGTTCAGTTTAGAGACCGTATCTCAAATAGGATAGAGACAAGATGGAGGCGGTCCAGAGAAGAGCGACCAAAATGATGTGGGGTCTGTATCGGAAAGCTTATGAGGAGAGGCTGAAGGACCTGAATACGTACACCCTGGAGGAGAGGAGATGCAGGGGAGATAGGATACAGACCTTCAGATACCGGAAAGGTTTTAATGATGCACAATTATCAAAGCTTTTCCATTGGAAAGAAATCAGTAGAACCAGGGGTCATGAAATGAAACTTCAGGGAGGAAGACTCAGAACCAACGTCAGGAAATATTTCTTCACAGAGAGGATGGTGGATGCCTGGAACGCCCTTCCAGAGGAGGTGGTGAAATCAAGAACGGTGAAAGATTTCAAAGGGGCGTGGGATAAACCCTGGGGATCCCTAAAGGTTAGAGGATGGGAATGAAGAGAAGAGGGCATGGGGTAACTTGCTGGTGTGGTGGTTACTACCCTTAACCAATAAACCTTCATAGAGTTGATGCAGCTGCAACATTACTCTCCGCTTCAATGGCAGGGGGAAATGGGAGTTGAATTCAGACGACAATAAACAAGGCCCCAACCTTTACGGTTTAAGGAAGAGGCAGAAACTCTGCTGAAGGACTGAGACAGTCAAGAATGCTCCATCTAAGATTTACGAGGGACCACCGACACACCTCCCCCAGCCAGGCCTGCTGCAGCTGTTACATGGAGCCGGCAGCTCCCACAGACTTCAGAGTCAGTGGGATTCAAATTGTAAAACAGCTTAAGTACATCTGATGAGGAGAAAGGTGTTGACAGTCCCCTATGCATCTTAGAGGGAATATTGGTAAACTGGCAAAACCTGGGATGGAGATATCCCACTGGTAGATGCAGGTGAGCAAGAGAGGATGCAGGCCTGGAGAACGAGTGAGAGAGAAAGGGAGGGAGGGAGGGAGGATCTAAAACTCCCATAATGCCTGGTGCTTGAGGCCTCGTATGCGGCCCTGAGTGGTTGGGGTGATAAAAAGAAGGATGTGTGAGAAAGGGGAAACCAGGGCCTGCTTCCAACCAAGGATGTTCAGAACCGAGGCTACACTGAGGGAGGTCTGTGCGAGGAATACGAAAGATATGTTTGGACTCTGTTGAGGATGCCTGAATGCTACTGGAGGATGAGGACGTCCCAACATTTTTCTGTCTGTCTCCACAGTGCTGCACCTGCCGCTCTTCCTCTGACTGGACGGACATGCGGACATACAGAGCCAGTGTGGGGATGATGCTGTTGCCTTGATCTGGGAAGGGTGATTGGGGGTGGGATAGTGAGGAAAGAGAGAGCGAGCATGACAGTGGGGGAGGACTGAGTGTGTGATGGAATGGAGGGGGCAGAGAGTATGAGAGGAAATTAGAGAGGGTGAGAGAGCAGCAGGGGCAGTGTGAGAAGGGATGACAGGTTGGAGGGGAGAGAAAAGGCAGCAGAGGGCCAGAGCAGGAGAGAAGGTGATGGGGTGGACAGCATGCATGCTGGGGGATGGAGGGTGATGGGTGAAAGAGAACCAGAGGGGGAGGAGCTGAGTAACTGAAGGTGTCAGAGAATGAGGAGCAGAAGCCAGGATTACAGTGAGAGTCAGATAAGATTCAGGACGGGAGGGAGGAACCCAGCAACCCCTTCCATAGCTTCTAGGGGACGGGAAGTGGGGAGATCCCGCAGGGAGATGGAAGCAAAAAAGCTGTCCCTGCTGAATCACCAGGGGTCCTGCAGCCAGGTACAGAAGCTCGTTGCTTCTTCTGCAGGTACGAGCAGAGTTGTTTTTGGTTGAATTTGCTGTTTGTTTTCTTGCACAGGTTTTGGAGGACCTTCTGAAGGACGGGACAGCAGAATGTAAATGAATGAACGAATCCCTGCAATAGGCCAGGCTGCAGGCTACGCCAGCACATACCACAAGGAGCCCACAATCACCCCCATGGGAGAGGGGATGCAGCTCACGAAGACAGAGCAGACATTAAATGCAGGAATCAACTCAGAGAGGCACAAAATCGAGCTGACACCTCCATGGGGGAGCACTTTCCGGAAAGGGACGGCCACACGCGTGTGCACGGTGGCGTATCGTCTGGCTGTGGGCCTGGACCGAGGAGGCAAGGAAATCAGCCCAAGGAGCTCAACCAAGGTCAGTCAGCGGAGAAAGACGGCTCCTAGCCAGGGAGCAGGGCCGCTGCCGTACAGGTCTGCAGGAAGACGGCCAGAAGATCTACCCCAGGCTCATCAACTCATCCTTCACTGTCACAAAAGTCCTGAGGGTCAACGGAGCCGAATTCTTGCTTCGGCAGAAAACTTTCCGTTACACTCAAATACAAAGCAACCTGCAAGAATGATCAGTCATGCACTGACAGTCCTGGAGAGCAAGACGCAGGATCTACCCTGCGAAAAAGTGCAGCAAGGCAGACAGAACCTGGGCAGACTAAATCAGAAAGAAAGTTAAGAAGCAAAGACAAACCAGAACCAAGCTGGAGCACGGTGAAGCAATGGAGGAGAGCGCCCATATAATGACATTTATGAGGTTCGTGCCCTAGACCTGAGTTTTCATTTTGGTAGGGATTCACTCCCTCCTTCCTCACAGGCCAGGATTTCTCTCCGTCCATTTTGCCTGAAGTCCTTACCTGCAGACTGGTCCTTATACACAGGGATCAGACTGGGGCTGTCCCTGCAGGGAGTGTGAGGGGATAGGATAGGAGAGATAATTACCTGAGGGATTTCCAGCAGGATCACAGCCCAGAGAGAGGCGCAGGCAGTCACAAGAGACCTCCTTACCTGCAGACTGGTCCTTATACACAGGGATCAGACTGGGGCTGTCCCTGCAGGGAGTGGGAGGGGATAGGATAGGAGAGATAATTACCTGAGGGATTTCCAGCAGGATCACAGCCCAGAGAGAGGCGCAGGCAGTCACAAGAGACCTCCTTACCTGTAGACTGGTCCTTATACACAGGGATCAGACTGGGGCTGTCCCTGCAGGGAGTGTGAGGGGATAGGATAGGAGAGATAATTACCTGAGGGATTTCCAGCAGGATCACGGCCCAAGAGAAGGCGCAGGCAGTCACAAGAGACCTCCTTACCTGCAGACTGGTCCTTATACACAGGGATCAGACTGGGGCTGTCCCTGCAGGGAGTGGGAGGGGATAGGATAGGAGAGATAATTACCTGAGGGATTTCCAGCAGGATCACAGGCCAGAGAGAGGCGCAGGCAGTCACAAGAGACCTCCTTACCTGCAGACTGCTCCTTATACACAGGGATCAGACTGGGGCTGTCCCTGCAGGGAGTGGGAGGGGATAGGATAGGAGAGATAATTACCTGAGGAATTTCTAGCAGGATCACAGGCCCAGAGAGAGGCGCAGGCAGTCACAAGAGACCTCCTTACCTGTAGACTGGTCCTTATACACAGGGATCAGACTGGGGCTGTCCCTGCAGGGAGTGTGAGGGGATAGGATAGGAGAGATAATTACCTGAGGGATTTCCAGCAGGATCACGGCCCAGAGAGAGGCGCAGGCAGTCACAAGAGACCTCCTTACCTGCAGACTGGTCCTTATACACAGGGATCAGACTGGGGCTGTCCCTGCAGGGAGTGGGAGGGGATAGGATAGGAGAGATAATTACCTGAGGGATTTCCAGCAGGATCGCAGGCCAGAGAGAGGCGCAGGCAGTCACAAGACACCTCCTTACCTGCAGACTGGTCCTTATACACAGGGATCAGACTGGGGCTGTCCCTGCAGGGAGTGGGAGGGGATAGGATAGGAGAGATAATTACCTGAGGGATTTCTAGCAGGATCACAGCCCAGAGAGAGGCGCAGGCAGTCACAAGAGACCTCCTTACCTGTAGACTGGTCCTTATACACAGGGATCAGACTGGGGCTGTCCCTGCAGGGAATGTGAGGGGATAGGATAGGAGAGATAATTACCTGAGGGATTTCCAGCAGGATCACAGCCCAGAGAGAGGCACAGGCAGTCACAAGAGACCTCCTTACCTGCACACTGGTCCTTATACAGAGGGATCAGACTGGGGCTGTCCCTGCAGGGAGTGTGAGGGGATAGGATAGGAGAGATAATTACCTGAGGGATTTCCAGCAGGATCACAGCCCAGAGAGAGGCGCAGGCAGTCACAAGAGACCTCCTTACCTGCAGACTGGTCCTTATACACAGGGATCAGACTGGGGCTGTCCCTGCAGGGAGTGTGAGGGGATAGGATAGGAGAAATAATTACCTGAGGGATTTCCAGCAGGATCGCAGCCCAGAGAGAGGCGCAGGCAGTCACAAGAGACCTCCTTACCTGCAGACTGGTCCTTATACACAGGGATCAGACTGGGGCTGTCCCTGCAGGGAGTGTGAGGGGATAGGATAGGAGAGATAATTACCTGAGGGATTTCCAGCAGGATCACGGCCCAGAGAGAGGCGCAGGCAGTCACAAGAGACCTCCTTACTTGCAGACTGGTCCTTATACACAGGGATCAGACTGGGGCTGTCCCTGCAGGGAGTGGGAGGGGATAGGATAGGAGAGATAATTACCTGAGGGATTTCCAGCAGGATCGCGGCCCAGAGAGAGGCGCAGGCAGTCACAAGAGACCTCCTTACCTGCAGACTGGTCCTTATACACAGGGATCAGACTGGGGCTGTCCCTGCAGGGAGTGTGAGGGGATAGGATAGGAGAGATAATTACCTGAGGGATTTCTAGCAGGATCGCGGCCCAGAGAGAGGCGCAGGCAGTCACAAGAGACCTCCTTACCTGCAGACTGGTCCTTATACACAGGGATCAGACTACGGCTGTCCCTGCAGGGAGTGTGAGGGGATAGGATAGGAGAGATAATTACCTGAGGGATTTCCAGCAGGATCGCAGGCCAGAGAGAGGCGCAGGCAGTCACAAGAGACCTCCTTACCTGCAGACTGGTCCTTATACACAGGGATCAGACTGGGGCTGTCCCTGCAGGGAGTGTGAGGGGATAGGATAGGAGAGATAATTACCTGAGGGATTTCCAGCAGGATCGCAGCCCAGAGAGAGGCGCAGGCAGTCACAAGAGACCTCCTTACCTGCAGACTGGTCCTTATACACAGGGATCAGACTGGGGCTGTCCCTGCAGGGAGTGGGAGGGCATAGGATAGGAGAGATAATTACCTGAGGGATTTCCAGCAGGATCGCAGGCCAGAGAGAGGCGCAGGCAGTCACAAGAGACCTCCTTACCTGCAGACTGGTCCTTATACACAGGGATCAGACTGGGGCTGTCCCTGCAGGGAGTGTGAGGGGATAGGATAGGAGAAATAATTACCTGAGGGATTTCCAGCAGGATCGCGGCCCAGAGAGAGGCGCAGGCAGTCACAAGAGACCTCCTTACCTGCAGACTGGTCCTTATACACAGGGATCAGACTGGGGCTGTCCCTGCAGGGAGTGGGAGGGCATAGGATAGGAGAGATAATTACCTGAGGGATTTCCAGCAGGATCGCAGCCCAGAGAGAGGCGCAGGCAGTCACAAGAGACCTCCTTACCTGCAGACTGGTCCTTATACACAGGGATCAGACTGGGGCTGTCCCTGCAGGGAGTGGGAGGGCATAGGATAGGAGAGATAATTACCTGAGGGATTTCCAGCAGGATCGCAGGCCAGAGAGAGGCGCAGGCAGTCACAAGAGACCTCCTTACCTGCAGACTGGTCCTTATACACAGGGATCAGACTGGGGCTGTCCCTGCAGGGAGTGGGAGGGGATAGGATAGGAGAGATAATTACCTGAGGGATTTCTAGCAGGATCGCAGCCCAGAGAGAGGCGCAGGCAGTCACAAGAGACCTCCTTACCTGCAGACTGGTCCTTATACACAGGGATCAGACTGCGGCTGTCCCTGCAGGGAGTGTGAGGGGATAGGATAGGAGAGATAATTACCTGAGGGATTTCCAGCAGGATCGCAGGCCAGAGAGAGGCGCAGTCAGTCACAAGAGACCTCCTTACCTGCAGACTGGTCCTTATACACAGGGATCAGACTGGGGCTGTCCCTGCAGGGAGTGTGAGGGGATAGGATAGGAGAGATAATTACCTGAGGGATTTCCAGCAGGATCGCAGGCCAGAGAGAGGCGCAGGCAGTCACAAGAGACCTCCTTACCTGCAGACTGGTCCTTATACACAGGGATCAGACTGGGGCTGTCCCTGCAGGGAGTGTGAGGGGATAGGATAGGAGAGATAATTACCTGAGGGATTTCCAGCAGGATCGCGGCCCAGAGAGAGGCGCAGGCAGTCACAAGAGACCTCCTTACCTGCAGACTGGTCCTTATACACAGGGATCAGACTGGGGCTGTCCCTGCAGGGAGTGGGAGGGGATAGGATAGGAGAGATAATTACCTGAGGGATTTCCAGCAGGATTGCAGGCCAGAGAGAGGCGCAGGCAGTCACAAGAGACCTCCTTACCTGCAGACTGGTCCTTATACACAGGGATCAGACTGGGGCTGTCCCTGCAGGGAGTGTGAGGGGATAGGATAGGAGAGATAATTACCTGAGGGATTTCCAGCAGGTTCGCAGCCCAGAGAGAGGCGCAGGCAGTCACAAGAGACCTCCTTACCTGCAGACTGATCCTTATACACAGGGATCAGACTGGGGCTGTCCCTGCAGGGAGTATGAGGGGATAGGATAGGAGAGATAATTACCTGAGGGATTTCCAGCAGGATCGCGGCCCAGAGAGAGGCGCAGGCAGTCACAAGAGACCTCCTTTGCAGACTGGTCCTTATACACAGGGATCAGACTGGGGCTGTCCCTGCAGGGAGTGGGAGGGGATAGGATAGGAGAGATAATTACCTGAGAGATTTCCAGCCGGATCACAGGCCAGAGAGAGGCGCAGGCAGTCACAAGAGACCTCCTTACCTGCAGACTGGTCCTTATGCACAGGGATCAGACTGGGGCTGTCCCTGCAGGGAGTGTGAGGGGATAGGATAGGAGAGATAATTACCTGAGGGATTTCCAGCAGGATCACGGCCCAGAGAGAGGCGCAGGCAGTCACAAGAGACCTCATCCTCCTGGTCAGAGACAGCTGCGTGAAGAAATTAGACTGTTAGCAGCCCTCACTGACAAGGCTCAAACATTTTTCCAGAGCATGAAGGGAAAATGCATTTTGTGCCAGGAAAAGGGATAATTTGCTGAAGGAGGTGGACTCAGGCATAACAGAGAAAGATATTTATTTGAAGAAAGGGTGATGGAGAGGCATAAACGTTAAACAGTCAACAGAATTAAAGAAAACATGGATGAGACAGAGAAGGTGTCCATAGTGGGGACCGAGATCATTAGGGCTGTGATGCTTTAGCAGAGAAAGCAGGCAGAGTAAACTAGCAATGTTTACTCTCCATCATATCTCAAAGTATCTATGGTGCATACATCAGACAGGTCAGTCAAGACTGAACAAGAAAAGATCCTACCATACTCCCGAGTGCAAGCAGATTCCCATCCAAGCACAGTAAAAATCAGACTGGAAAAGTATTTCATAAGCTATCCTGCTCAGCTTGGGTCCTTCCACTACATACACAGTACGGACAATATTCAGAGACATTTCCCCAAGCCAGCATGGATATAACCTGCTTAGCTCTATAACTTTACTGTAAAATATATCTAGTGTCATTGTTCCCACTCCAGGGTACATAAAACCTGTGTGGATCTGTAACTTTACTGAAAAAGCAATCCAGAGTCATTTAAGTCATTTAAGGAAGCTGGAAGAGTGGTCGAAGATATGGCAGCTGAAATTCAATGCCAAGAAGTGCAGAGTCATGCATATGGGGAGTGGAAATCCGAATGAACTGTATTCGATGGGGGGGGAAAGGCTGATGTGCACGGAGCAGGAGAGGGACCTTGGGGTGATGGTGTCTAATGATGTGAAGTCTGCGAAACAATGCGACAAGGCGATAGCTAAAGCCAGAAGAATGCTGGGCTGCATAGAGAGAGGAATATCGAGTAAGAAAAGGGACGTGATTATCCCCTTGTACAGGTCCTTGGTGAGGCCTCACCTGGAGTACTGTGTTCAGTTCTGGAGACCGTATCTACAAAAAGACAAAGACAAGATGGAAGCGGTACAGAGAAGGGCGACCAGGAAGGTGGAGGGTCTTCATCGGATGTCATACGAGGAGAGATTGAAGGATCTAAATATGTACTCCCTGGAGGAAAGGAGGAGCAGGGGTGATATGATACAGACCTTCAGATACTTGAAAAACTTTAACGATCCAAAGACAACGACAAACCTTTTCCGTCAGAAAAAAATCAGCAGAACCAGAGGTCACGAGCTGAGGCTCCAGGGAGGAAGACTAAGAACCAATGTCAGGAAGTATTTCTTCACGGAGAGAGTGGTGGATGCCTGGAATGCCCTTCCGGAGGAAGTGGTGAAGTCTAAAACTGTGAAGGACTTCAAAGGGGCGTGGGATAAACACTGTGGATCCATCAGGTCCAGAGGACACGTATAAAAGAGCAGGTAGCAAAACACTGCACGGAGCGGCAGTAGCCACAGAGGCATTCACGGAGCGGGATGCCAGTGGCCAGTGGTAGGTGTTCCACCTTCACGGAGCGGAAGGATGGAGGGCTGTCATCTCCCAATTAAATAAAAAAAAACAAAAAACAAAACAGGGATGGGATGGGATCCATCAGGTCTAGAGGACGCATATAGTAAAATACTGCACGGAGCGGCAGTAGCCACAGAGGCATTCACGAAGCAGGATGCCAGTGGCCAGTGGTAGGTGTCCACCTTCACAGAGCGGAAGGATGGAGGGCTGTCATCTCCCAATTAAATAAATAATAAAAAAACAAAACAGGGATGGGATCCATCAGGTCTAGAGGACACATATAAAGAGCAGGTAGTAAAATACTGCACGGAGCGGCAGTAGCCACAGAGGCATTCACGGAGCGGGATGCCAGTGGCCAGTGGTAGGTGTCCATATAAAGAGCAGGTAGTAAAACACTGCACGGAGCGGCAGTAGCCACAGAGGCATTCACGGAGCGGGATGCCAGTGGCCAGTGGTAGGTGTCCACCTTCACAGAGTAGAAGGATGAAGGGCATCCATCTCCCAATTAAAAAAAAAAAAAGAAAAAAACAGGGATGGGTTCATGGGCTATAGGTATTACCAATTATTAGGCTTTTCAATATTTGATGATAGTTAATGTGACTTTCAAGGCATGCTTCACTTTCAATGCATATCCAGCATAGCTCCCTGCTTCAACGACAGGGGAGAAGAAAAACTAATACTTCACACATATCCAGCATTGCCCTCTGCTTCATGGCAGAGAGCTATGCTGCCGCTTACCCAACTAATCAAACTTAATATTTCACTTGGAAGCAGCTCCATCACTGCTCTCTACATTAATAGTGGGGGTGAAAAGGGAATTAGAACATAAGGTTACTAAGAGCCAAGAGAAACAGTTAAGTATGAGAAAAAATAAGTGTAAGGCTTGCTGGGCAGACTGGATGGACCGGTTGGTCTTCTTCTGCCGTCATTTCTATGTTTCTATGTTCCCACTCCAGGATACATAAAACCTGTATGGATCTGTAACTTTACTGTAAAATCAGTCCAGAATCATTGTTCCCACTCCAGGATACATAAAACCTGTGTGGATCTGTAACTTTACTGTAAAATCAGTCCAGAGTCACTGTTCCCACTCCAGGGTACATAAAACCTGTGTGGATCTGTAACTTTACTGTAAAATCAGTCCAGAGTCACTGTTCCCACTCCAGGGTACATAAAACCTGTATGGATCTGTAACTTTACTGTAAAATCAGTTCAGAATCATTGTCCCCACTCCAGGGTACATAAAACCTGTATGGATCTGTAACTTTACTGTAAAATCAGTCCAGAATCATTGTTCCCACTCCAGGATACATAAAACCAGTGTGGATCTGTAACTTTACTGTAAAATCAGTTCAGAGTCATTGTTCCCACTCCAGGGTACATAAAACCTGTATGGATCTGTAACTTTACTGTAAAATCAGTCCAGAATCATTGTTCCCACTCCAGGATACATAAAACCTGTTTGGATCTGTAACTTTACTGTAAAATCAGCCCAGAATCATTGTTCCCACTCCAGGATACATAAAACCTGTATGGATCTGTAACTTTACTGTAAAATCAGCCCAGAATCATTGTCCCCACCTCAGGGTACATAAAACCTGTATGGATCTGTAACTTTACTGTAAAATCAGCCCAGAATCAGTTCCCACTCCAGGATACATAAAACCTGTTTGGATCTGTAACTTTACTATAAAATCAGCCCAGAATCATTGTTCCCACTCCAGGATACATAAAACCTGTATGGATCTGTAACTTTACTGTAAAATCAGCCCAGAATCAGTTCCCACTCCAGGATACATAAAACTTGTTTGGATCTGTAACTTTACTGTAAAATCAGCCCAGAATCATTGTTCCCACTCCAGGATACATAAAACCTGTTTGGATCTGTAACTTTACTGTAAAATCAGTTCAGAATCATTGTTCCCACTCCAGGGTACATAAAACCTGTGTGAATCTGTAACTTTACTGTAAAATCAGTTCAGAATCATTGTTCCCACTCCAGGGTACATAAAACCTGTGTGAATCTGTAACTTTACTGTAAAATCAGTTCAGAGTCATTGTTCCCACTCCAGGGTACATAAAACCTGCGTGGATCTGTAACTTTACTGTAAAATCAGTTCAGAGTCATTGTTCCCACTCCAGGGTACATAAAACCTGTTTGGATCTGTAACTTTACTGTAAAATCAGTTCAGAGTTATTGTTCCCACTCCAGGGTACATAAAACCTGTGTGGATCTGTAACTTTACTGTAAAATCAGCCCAGAATCATTGTTCCCACTCCAGGATACATAAAACCTGTTTGGATCTGTAACTTTACTGTAAAATGAGTCCAGAGTCATTGTTCCCACTCCAGGGTACATAAAACCTGCGTGGATCTGTAACTTTACTGTAAAATCAGTTCAGAGACATTGTTCCCACTCCAGGGTACACAAACCCTGTGTGGATCTGTAACTTTACTGTAAAATCAGTTCAGAGTCATTGTTCCCACTCCAGGCTACATAAAACCTCTGGATCTGAACTATACTGAAAAATCAATCCAGAATCATTGGTCCCACCCCAGGGTACATAAAACCTGTGTGGAGCTATATCTTTACTGAAAAATCAGTCCAGAGTCATTGTTTCCACTCCAGGGTACATAATTTTACTGAAAAATCAATCCAGAATCATTGTTCCGACTCCAGGGTATATAAAACCTGTGTGGACCTGTAACTTTACTGAAAAATCAATCCAGAATCATTGTTCCGACTCCAGGGTATATAAAACCTATGTGGATCTGTAACTTTACTGAAAAATCAGTCCAGAATCATTGTTCCCACTCCAGGGTACATAAAACCTGTGTGTATCTGTAACTTTACTGAAAAATCAATCCAGAGTCATTCTTCCCAGTCCAGCTACATAAAACCTCTGGATCTGTAACTTTACTGAAAAATCAATCCAGAATCATTGTTCCCACTCCAGAGTACATAAAACCTGTGTGGATCTGTAACTTTACTGAAAAATCAGTCCAGAATCATTGTTCCCACTCCAGGGTACATAAAACCTGTGTGTATCTGTAACTTTACTGAAAAATCAATCCAGAGTCATTCTTCCCAGTCCAGCTACATAAAACCTCTGGATCTGTAACTTTACTGAAAAATCAGTCCAGAATCATTGTTCCCACTCCAGGGTACATAAAACCTGTGTGGATCTGTAACTTTTCTGGAAAAAGCAGTCCAGAGTCATTCTTCCCACTCCAGGGTACATAAAACCTGTGTGGATCTGTAACTTTACTGAAAAATCAATCCAGAATCATTGTTCCCACTCCAGAGTACATAAAACCTGTGTGGATCTGTAACTTTATTGTAAAATCAGTCCAGAGTCATTGTCCCCACTCCAGGGTACATAAAACCTGTGTGGATCTATAACTTTACTGAAAATTCAGTCCAGAATCATTGCTCCCACTCCAGTGTTACGATCCCGGTCACTAGCCTAGTGACCGGGCTCTTACCTTCCTCCGTGGCGCCGCGAACCGCCGGGTTTCTGGCCTCCAGGGCCGCATGGCAGCGGCGTCTCCTCGTGGAGACGTCGTCAGAAACTCCTCCCCCCAGCCCTGGTACGCGCGCGCGCGAAGAGCCGTGTTTTAAGGCGTCTGCACCCGGATGTGCAGACACGCCTCTTTTGACGTCAGCTGATTGAGCAGGGGATTTAAGCCGGGACTTTTGAAGTTGCAATTCGCCTTGCAACGAGGTTTCTCTTCGGAGTGCTAGTTGCCATCGTTCATCTGCCTGCCTGGTTCCTGACTTCAGCCTGCCTGACTCTGGTATCGTTTATCTGCCTGCCTGGTTCCTGACTTCTGCCTGCCTGACTCTGGTATCGTTTATCTGCCTGCCTGGTTCCTGACTTCTGCCTGCCTGACTCTGGTATCGTTTATCTGCCTGCCTGGTTCCTGACTTCTGCCTGCCTGACTCCGGTATCGTTTGCCAGCCTGGTTCCTGATCTCTGCCTGCCTGACTCCGCTCTCTGCCTGCTTGTACCCCGGTTCGTATCGCTTCCTTGGATTCTTCTGTTATCACCTAAGACCCAGCAGTCCGGGTCCCTACAGGCTCCTCCTGGGGGGATCTCGGGCTTCCAGGGCGAAGACTCCTAAGCCCTAGTGACCCGGGCCTCCACAGCTCCTCTGGAGGGGTCACGGGTTCCCAGGTGAAGATTCATCGTTTCATCTAGTCTGCCTCCCGTCCGTCTCCCTCCGGCGGTCGGCCTAAGGATCCACTTCCGGATTGGTCAATCACAACAGTTTGCAAGGCCATGGATCCGGCAGATCTCGCTGGGCTTCAGGCCATTCCTGGGTTGGCACAACGCCTGGTGCAGCAGCAACAGGTGTTGGATTCGTTAGTAGCCACGGTTGAGCGCATGGCTACTCGAATGGACAATGAACCTCCTGGACAGGCTCCGCCTCCGGTTCCGGCTCCAGTAGTCACATTCCAGACTCAGACCCAGCTGCCTGCTCCTTCTCGTTATGCTGGGGATGCCAAAGCTTGTCGTGGTTTTCTCAATCAGTGCTATGTGCGGTTCGCTCTACTTCCCAATCAGTTTCCTACTGATGCAGTCAAGGTGGCGTACATTTTCTCCCTGCTGGATGACAAGGCGCTGAATTGGGCATCTCCTATGTGGGAGAAGAATGATGCCGCTCTCTCGAGTCTGGACCTCTTTGTGGCTGAGTTCAGAGCCGCGTTCGATGAGCCTGCTCGCCAAACTTCAGCGACTTCGGAGCTCTTGCAAATTCGCCAAGGACCACGTACACTGGCAGAGTACGCTCTGGAGTTCCGCACCCTGGCGCTTGAGGTGGGGGTGGCGAGATGATGCCCTTCGGGGGATTTTTCTTGAAGGTCTAGCAGGCCGGATTAAAGACATTCTTGCTGCCAGAGAGCTCCCTGAAGATCTCAATGCTCTCATAGAGCTTGCTGGACGCATTGATCAGCGGTTGCAACAGCGGGCTAGAGAGGTACGCCCACTACGGCGCATGTCGCCACTAGCGCCGGTCTCATCTAGACCTCTTGCCTCTGTTCCCCGGTCTACGGGGGCTACCGCAACACCATCTTCTGATGAGCCAATGCAGCTGGGAGGAACTACCCTGACTGAGGAGAAGCGCCGCCGCAGGACACAAGGTCTGTGTTTGTATTGCGGCGGGAAAGGACATTTCCTGTCTAATTGCAAAGAACGGCCGGGAAACGCCCACGCCTAGGAGTAAGGGAGGAGTGTCCCCTGGGCTGTTTGAACGCTGCTCCTCAATGTACGGTACCGGTAACTTTAAAATTTCCCGAGGAGTCTTTTGAAACTCGGGCTCTGATCGACTCAGGGGCTGGAGGGAACTTCATTGCTCAGTCTCTGGTTGAGCGCCTGCAAATAACTACTCAACCTCGGGAGCCCTCCTTGCGAGTCACCTCCATTCAAGGGACTCCATTGGCCGGGAGTATCTCCTTGGTTACAGCTCCGATTTCTCTCCAGACCGGCCTATTCCACAGCGAGGTGATCTCTTTCCTGGTCTTGGAAAAGTCGGTACATCCTATAGTTCTTGGCCTACCGTGGTTACAGCAACACTCTCCCATAATTCACTGGGACAATTTACAGATTGCTCAATGGAGTCCACAGTGCTTCCAGTCCTGCATTACTACTACTGGGAGTTCTCCCATCACTCTGGCACATGCGGGGCCAATTCTTCCGGCGGTGTACAGTGAGTTCTCCGATGTATTTTCTAAGGAAAAGGCGGAGTTGCTGCCACAACACCGTCCCTTCGACTGTGCCATCGAGCTTCTTCCCGGTACTACACCACCCCGGGGTAGGGTGTATCCGTTATCCCAACCAGAGACTAAAGCCATGTCCGATTATATTAAGGAGAACCTCGCTAAGGGGTTTATACGTCAGTCTAAGTCTTCTGCAGGGGCAGGATTCTTTTTTGTAGCCAAAAAGGACGGATCTTTACGTCCTTGCATCGACTACCGTGGTTTAAATAGGATTACTAAAAAGAACCGCTACCCGTTACCCTTGATCCCAGAACTTTTGGACAGACTCCAGGGGGCTCGAGTTTTTACCAAACTGGACCTAAGAGGAGCCTACAATCTTGTGCGCATCCGTCCCGGGGATGAGTGGAAGACTGCTTTCAACACCCGGGACGGGCACTACGAATATCTGGTTATGCCATTCGGCTTGTGCAATGCTCCTGCCGTATTCCAGCATCTCATGAATGAGATTCTTAGGGAACTGCTAAACACTTGTGTCATTGTCTACCTGGATGATGTTCTCATATTTTCGCAAGATTTGGATTCTCATCGCCGACAGGTCCGGCAAGTTCTTCAAATTCTCCGAGACCAGCACCTTTACGCCAAACTGGAAAAATGTCTCTTTGAGCAGGACTCTTTGCCTTTCTTAGGGTATATCGTGTCTGCCACAGGATTTCGCATGGACCCAGAGAAGGTTTCGGCCATCAAGAAGTGGCCTCAGCCTACAGGATTAAAGGCGTTGCAACGCTTTCTGGGCTTCGCCAACTTTTACAGACACTTTATTCCAGGATACTCCCGGCTGGTGGCACCTTTGACGGCCTTAACAAGGAAAGGAGCGGATGTTCGCCACTGGTCTGCAGAGGCTTGTAAAGTGTTTCAAGATTTAAAGGACACGTTTCTGTTGGATACTTGCCTACGACACCCTGATCCGTCACGTCCCTTCATAGTGGAGGTAGATGCGTCCAGTGTGGCGGTAGGTGCAGTACTTTCTCAGCACTCTAGTGCAGGAACTTTACTCCCATGCTCGTATTTCTCGAAGAGATTCACTCCTGCCGAAAACAATTACGGTATCGGCGATAAAGAACTTCTCGCCATCAAGTTGGCGTTTGAGGCATGGAGGCAGTGGCTAGAAGGAGCTCAGCACCAAATCACGGTGTACACTGACCATAAGAACCTGGAGTTTCTTTCCCAAGCCCAACGCCTCAATCCCAGGCAGGCGAGATGGTCATTGTTCTTTAGTCGGTTCGATTTTATCCTCAAGTACCGACCCGCCACTAAGAACATCCGAGCCGATGCTCTGTCCCGTAACACCATCCTTGAGGAAAGGAGTGACTCTCCACAGTATATCATTGACCCAGCCAGGATTTCTCTTGACTGCACTAGTGTATCTCAGCAAGGACGAGTAGTAGTACCTCGACGAGACCGAAGGAAGGTTCTGGAGTGGGCTCACGACTCCCTTACAGGAGGTCATGCCGGCCGAGTAAGAACTCTCACTCTCTTGAATCGATTCTACTGGTGGCCTCGAGTACGTCAGGACGTTCAGGAATACGTGGCATCTTGCCCAGTATGTGCCAGGCAAAAGCCACTTTCGGGTTGACCTTGGGGTCTGCTACAACCGTTACCCATTGCCACAGAACCATGGACACATATTGCCACAGACTTTGTGGTAGATCTCCCTCCTTCAGAGGGTAAGACTGTAATTTGGGTTATTGTGGACCGTTTTTCTAAAATGGTACATCTCGTACCACTGGACAAACTGCCTTCTGCACCTGAGTTAGCACAGCTGTTCGTACAACACATCTTTCGAGTCCATGGTCTTCCACAAAGTATAGTCTCTGACCGTGGACCTCAGTTTACAGCTCGCTATTGGCGAGCCCTTTGCAAACAGTTCGGGGTTCAGTTAAATTTCTCCACCGCTTTTCACCCCCAAAGTAATGGACAGACGGAAAGAATGAATCGGTCTCTCAAGTCTTTTCTCCGCAGTTTCATTTCTGAGAAAAGAGATAATTGGGTGGCGTTGTTGCCTTGGGCAGAATTTGCATATAATAACCATGAACACTCTGTCACGGGCCAATCACCTTTTCAAACGGTTTTTGGTCGTCATCTCAAACCTCCTGTCCCAGTTCCAGTGGAGGTGGCATCTCCTGCGGCTCAGTCAGCAGCGACTCAATTTCGTCACCTATGGCAATCACTTCAGCATCGTCTTTCTTCTGCAGCACGGAAAGCACAGACAACAGCGAATCGTCATAGACGGGCTGCTCCGACACTACTACCTGGTACTAAAGTATGGTTAAGTACCAAAAATTTGCACCTTTCAGGCTACTCTCGCAAGTTGGCTCCTAAATTCTGTGGTCCATTTCCAGTGGCAGAACGTATTGGATTGGTATCCTACAGACTTCGACTGCCATCATCATTGCGCATTCACAATGTATTTCATGTGTCCCTGTTAAAACCTGTGGTCCACTCCCGTTATCATCACCTCACTCCGGATGATGTCTCAGCATCATCTCCTGGGGATCCGGTCTATCAAGTACACGAGGTACGGGACGTACGATTTCACAATCGTCGGTGGGAATATTTGCTAGCCTGGGAAGGCTGTGGTCCTGAGGAGGATTCCTGGGAACCTGCGCGGAATATCCTGGATAAGACTCTGCTGTCCCAATTTCACTTGGACAACCCTGGAAGGCCCGGTCCTTCAAAGAGGGGGCGTAAAGTGGGGGGTACTGTTACGATCCCGGTCACTAGCCTAGTGACCGGGCTCTTACCTTCCTCCGTGGCGCCGCGAACCGCCGGGTTTCTGGCCTCCAGGGCCGCATGGCAGCGGCGTCTCCTCGTGGAGACGTCGTCAGAAACTCCTCCCCCCAGCCCTGGTACGCGCGCGCGCGAAGAGCCGTGTTTTAAGGCGTCTGCACCCGGATGTGCAGACACGCCTCTTTTGACGTCAGCTGATTGAGCAGGGGATTTAAGCCGGGACTTTTGAAGTTGCAATTCGCCTTGCAACGAGGTTTCTCTTCGGAGTGCTAGTTGCCATCGTTCATCTGCCTGCCTGGTTCCTGACTTCAGCCTGCCTGACTCTGGTATCGTTTATCTGCCTGCCTGGTTCCTGACTTCTGCCTGCCTGACTCTGGTATCGTTTATCTGCCTGCCTGGTTCCTGACTTCTGCCTGCCTGACTCTGGTATCGTTTATCTGCCTGCCTGGTTCCTGACTTCTGCCTGCCTGACTCTGGTATCGTTTATCTGCCTGCCTGGTTCCTGACTTCTGCCTGCCTGACTCCGGTATCGTTTATCTGCCTGCCTGGTTCCTGACTTCTGCCTGCCTGACTCCGGTATCGTTTATCTGCCTGCCTGGTTCCTGACTTCTGCCTGCCTGACTCCGGTATCGTTTGCCAGCCTGGTTCCTGATCTCTGCCTGCCTGACTCCGCTCTCTGCCTGCTTGTACCCCGGTTCGTATCGCTTCCTTGGATTCTTCTGTTATCACCTAAGACCCAGCGGTCCGGGTCCCTACAGGCTCCTCCTGGGGGGATCTCGGGCTTCCAGGGCGAAGACTCCTAAGCCCTAGTGACCCGGGCCTCCACAGCTCCTCTGGAGGGGTCACGGGTTCCCAGGTGAAGATTCATCGTTTCATCTAGTCTGCCTCCCGTCCGTCTCCCTCCGGCGGTCGGCCTAAGGATCCACTTCCGGATTGGTCAATCACAACATCCAGGGTACATAAAACCTCTGGATCTGTAACTTTACTGAATAATCAATCCAGAATCATTGTTTCCACTCCAGGGTACATAAAACCTGTGTGGATCTGTAACTTTATTGTAAAATCAGTCCAGAGTCATTGTCCCCACTCCAGGGTACATAAAACCTTTGTGGTTCTGTAACTTTATTGTAAAATCAGTCCAGAATCATTGCTCCCACCTTTAGACAATTTAGGCTATTCTCTACATAACCTCGCATATATAATAATCACTATTTTGTTTTTATTTTTTATTTTTGATATTCTTTAATTTTTTTTTTCTGATTTAATTTTTCTGATTTAATTTGCAGTTTGTTTTTTATTGTTTTCCTTTTTAATATTTTTTTCACATATGTTTATTGTTTTTGTTTTTTATTCAGTGAGTTTGATAAAATTGCATGGCGGATGGTTTTAGATTAGTTTATATTCACAACCATGTGACATATAGTCATATTTGTTTATATCGATAGCTACATAAGCGGGTTTGGACTATTTGACATTTTTTAAATAAACGGATGTTTTTTTAGGTATGATTCCTTGATTTTGGCAAAACAAGTTGGGTTATACAACGTTCTTATACATCTATAAATAACCTTTCAGATTTGACTACAACTTTTTTTATTGTGCCAAATAGGTTTTATTTTTTTATTTTTTTATTGTGCCAAATAGGTTTTATTGTGATAATTATTCTGGATATAGTAGTCAATCTGTATATTCAATACATATAACCTACAGTGCAGCACCTTATGACATCTAATACATATGCATATCACATAGTATCGTGAGATCTGGAGCAGGAAAAGGAGGTATAAAACCACTTACTAGACTGTCTGATTCACCTTTGCGTTAATCCATGCTGAGCATTTATTTGGTGAGTTTCTCTTTAGTTTTTCTCAATATACACAATCTGCTACAGCTCTCCCTAAGTGAATTGGTATATATAGTTAGAATTGCATCTTTACCATCTCGTTTTGTAATTTTTTATACTGTGGTTTATTAGAACGCCGATTTTTGGCGCCATATTTGCAATGTCGGCAACTGAGTGAAGTCATAGTAGTTTCTAAGTACACCCGATTAGTAAACTCATTACAGTATCTATGGGTTCATATTAGTTACGGATACAGTTTAAATTGATTAAAGTGCTTATGGGTTTACATTATTTATAGATACACTTTTAGTTTAGTTGCTTGTACCGATTATATTTAATTGTTCACAGTTTCCCAAGTAAATCAGCATATACAGTTAAATCTATATCATGATTGTTATTTATTTATTTATTTAGAATTTTTATATACCGACATTCTCGATAGACTATCTTGTTCACTCTTTACATTAATCCATGCCGAGCCTCTATTCGGTGAGCTCCTCTTGTGTTTGTATTTTTCAATACATACAGCCAATCAAAGCTTTCTTTAAGTGAAATTGTTATATACAGTTAGAATTGTGCTGTTACCGACTTGTGATGTGTTCTTTGGACTGGCCCAAATTTGCGATATTGGCAACTGTGCAAAATTACAGTAGTTCCCAAGCTCACCCGATTTGAAAAATTCATTGAAGTATCTATGGGTTTATATTATTTGTAGATACATTCTCAGGTTAGGGGGTTTACAACCGATTATATTTAATTGATTACAGTTCTCTAAATAAATCGGCATATACAATTTAATTTATGTTATGATTGCTCTGCTATGAGTTTATTCTAACTCGGTTTTTATTAGATGCCGACATTTGGCGCCAAATTTGTGTAGTCTGTGACCGTAACAAACATCACGTCTGCTCACCAGATCTTTTGATCAGACAGTCTTCATATTTACGTTTCTTGAGTTCATTCAAGGATCTATTTTTAAAAAAAATTTTTTTATATAATATATAAATTCAGGTGTTAGAATTTATTTATTAATTTTTCCTACAGGTAAGAACATAAGAACATAAGAAAATGCCATACTGGGTCAGACCAAGGGTCCATCAAGCCCAGCATCCTGTTTCCAACAGTGGCCAATCCAGGCCATAAGAACCTGGCAAGTACCCAAAAACTAAGTCTATTCCATGTAACCATTGCTAATGGCAGTGGCTAATCATTCAGTATATGGTTGTACACTATATAACCCTCTTTTATCTTTTGAAGGTATACAGTTTTCTTACTTTTAAAGATCTCCTTTAAAAGGACCTGATTTGAATATTATTTCAAAGAAACCTGCTGTGTTATCCCTTTTGACTTCGTTACATGATAACTTTGTGATGCTTTAAGCCAATTCGAGTGGCTTATGAGGTATCCTTATTTTTCATTTTCACACATTGTTTAAAAATTAATTATTCTAGTACCATCCACACACTATATTAATCCAAACCTTAATACAAGTTATTTTCGGTTTTTTCCTTATCGTTTTTTAGAGGTTGTTTTATTTATTTCTATTTATTTCTATTTATTTTAATCTTGTCTATACGTGCACACCACTGTGTTCATATCTCCAATTCAAGTGTATGCCTATGTAATTAGCACACACATATATCACATTTGCCAAAACAGACTACTGCAACTCCCTGCTCCTCGGCCTTCCTAACAACGCCATTCATCCCATTCAAATTCTGCAAAACACAACAGCCCGAATCTTGACCAACCTACGCAAACATGACCATATTACACCTGTTCTAAAAGACCTACATTGGCTCCCAATAGCATCCCGTATACAATATAAGGCGCTCTCTCTCATCCACAAGGCTTTATACAATCCTGAAATGAACTGGTTCAATGAATCCTTCCGCTTACACCAGAGTCCAATAAGCCTACCAGACATGCACATCTCGCAACATGCCTATTCCCCTCTCCCAAACTCCACAAACGTACCTCCACAAGAGCCCGTGCCACTATCCATCGCCGGGCCGACCCTTTGGAACACAATGCCAGTTGAACTACGGCAAGAGGAATGCCTGAAATCCTTCAAGCGGAAGCTTAAGACCTGGCTATTTGCCAAAGCATACACCTAATCTCCACTCTGCCTTTCCACTGGCCCCCCTTTCGGTACCCCACTTTTGCCCCCATCCTTCTTCTTTCCGCCCCCTTCTCCCCTTTTCTCCCCCCTCTGCTCTCCACTCCCCCCTCCCCCCCTAATATTCCTAAATCCCTTTTCTCTCAGTTCTCTCTGTACATATGTATATAATTGCAATTCTTGTTTAATATTTAATGCAATTTATCCCATGTTCTCTTACCCCTTTATTCCCTTGTTAACATGTTTTATCTGTTCCATGTAAAGCGCCTTGCATGGCGTATATTTGCGTTACACTGGTGAACCGATGTGATATCCTGGATGAATGTCGGTATATAAAAATTTTAAATAAATAAATAAATAAATCTATGACGTTTACATTATTGTGATACACTATATTGTGCTAACAGTTGTCAAGCTGTTCACTAGAGTGGAGCTTTTTTGTATTGATACTAAGATCCATTTTATTCGATTTGGTGTATTATGTACTTTTATATGATGTATTATTATTTATTTAATTTTATTTATATAATTTATATAGGCGTTGATGTACAGTTTATCTGTGTCTCATTTTTATATGTATGTGTGTCATTTTATTTGTTTATATTAGCCCCTGAGGCAGCTCTTTGAGCGAAACTCGGCCAGAGTCGGGCAAGCTTCAATAAAACCTTGTTTTACACCGATCCATCCACGTGTTTTTATTTCTATAACTTTACTGAAAAATCAATCCAGAATCATTGTTCCCACTCCAGGGTACATAAAACCTGTGTGGATCTGTAACTTTACTGTAAAATCAGTCCAGAATCATTGTTCCCACTCCAGGATACATAAAACCTGTGTGGATCTGTAACTTTATTGTAAAATCAGTCAGAGCCATTGTTTCCCACTCCAGGGTACATAAAACCTGTGTGGATCTGTAACTTTACTGTAAATTCAATCTAGAGTCATTGCTCTCACTCCAGGGTACATAAAACATGTGTGGATCTGTAACTTTACTGTAAATTCAATCCAGAGTCATTGTCCCCACTCCAGGGTACATAAAACCTGTGTGGATCTGTAACTTTACTTAAATTCAATCTAGAGTCATTGCTCCCACTCCAGGGTACATAAAACCCGTGTGGATCTGTAACTTTACTGTAAAATCAATCCAGAGTCATTGTCCCCACTCCAGGGTACATAAAACCTGTGTGGATCTGTAACTTTACTGTAAAATCAATCCAGAGACATTGTCCCCACTCCAGGGTACATAAAACCTGTGTGGATCTGTAACTTTACTGTAAAATCAGTCAGAGCCATTGTTCCCACTCCAGGGTACATAAAACCTGTGTGGATTTGTAACTTTACTGTAAAATCAGTCCAGAGTCATTGTTCCCACTCCAGGGTACATAAAACCTGTGTGGATCTGTAACTTTACTGTAAATTCAATCTAGAGTCATTGCTCCCACTCCAGGATAAATAAAACCTGTGTGGATCTGTAACTTTACTGTAAAATCAATCCAGAGTCATTGTTCCCACTCTAGGATACATAAAACCTGTGTGGATCTGTAACTTTACTGTAAAATCAGTCAGAGCCATTGTTCCCACTCCAGGGTACATAAAACCGGTGTGGATCTGTAAGTTTACTGTAAAATCAGTCCAGAGTCATTGTTCCCACTCCAGGTACATAAAACCTGCTTGGATCTGTAACTTTACTGTAAAATCAATCCAGAGTCATTGTCCCCACTCCAGGGTACATAAAACCTGCGTGGATCTGTAACTTTACTGTAAAAAATCAATCCAGAGTCATTGTTCCCACTCCAGGGTAAATAACACCTGTGTGGATCTTGTAACTTTACTGTAAACTCAGTCAGAGCCATTGTTTCCCACTCCAGGGTAATAAAACCTGTGTGGATCTGTAACTTTACTGTAAATCAGTCAGAATCATTGCTTCCCACTCCAGGGTACATAAAACCTCTGGATCTGTTGACTACCACTGACTCTATTAGTATTGGGACCAGTCCACGGGGGCGATGCCTGTATCCCATGATCCTATGTATGTCTGTTCCTGTGCAGCATGAGCACATTTGTATCTCCCAAATGGAACTGTACTCTATTTTCTTTTGTGGTTCTCTAAAAAAGCAGGAGCCTGTGGCATTGTCCTGTTCATCACCACCAGATATCAAATGAAGAGAAGAAGAATCCTCCGGAAAGAATCAAAATAGCTTTTTGTGGAGCGGTCCCATCAAGGATACACTACTGCCCCTAGTTTTAATCATTGGCATCCCTTAAAAACTTCTTATGTTTTGCCGATTTTAAATTTTCTGTAAAGGAAGCCATAGTGGATTGAAATTCTTTAAGAGAAGCATCATAAGCTTCCATACTTGAACTCCCTTTCAAGGAAGTCAAGATGTCATCTGTCTCCTTCTTAATACTCTCTTAGTTACTTTTGCTTGCTCAATGATCAAGAGCATCACATCAAGAGAACATTTATTCAGAATGTTGTTCCATTTCTGTAAAAATTCTTTATCTTCTGCATAAAGATGTGGCTCTTTAAATTATGGAGTCCTCATGGAATCTGTCATGCTCTAATGTATTTGACCAATGTACTTGAATGTAAATCAGTATGAATCAATGTTTTATTTAAACGTAACACATTTGTGCAAGCTTTGGAATCATTCACTATAGTAGAGGTCAGAAAAAAGTGGGTGGAGCTTGCAACACTTTACGCACAAAACCATTCTCCCAACTTTCAGAAGATGTCATGTCAACGCAACCGCTGTTCAACAATGCAGAGGTACGGTAATAGAAAATGCAGCAAACGTCTTCTAATATTGTATGATAAACAGCAGAAACAAGAAGAATAACTCAAGTGTCTTATTTATCTAAACTTTATCACAAAATAACCTATACCTAAGTCACAGCATCAGAAAATACAATAACCCACCTCTTGCCTCACAATGGGCTGCAGACGGTGTCAGAAGCAACACCATGAATCAATCATATGCTGATAGGCACAGAAATACTATATCCCCATCCAAGATGGCGATGTAGCTGCACCACAGAAGCGTCGCTGCTCACTTTTGGTTTGAAAATTTATTTTCCTCGATTGTAAAATGCCGCATTCGGTCCGGAAAAGAAGGGCTAAAGACAGGGATTCGGCAGAGAACCCTCCAGGAACCCCGAAAGCCGGACCGATGGACGCCCATGTGGTGTTTGGACTTACCATGCCGGGAGGACGTCCGCAGGAGTTGGTTCAGGAGAGCCCGAGTACAGCAGAGCCGCTCCGGGACCTAGAGACCCTCAATGTCCCCGGTAATTGGAACACCGCCAGTGAACCCCGCGGAGGTCAGGGAGGCTCATCGGGAGTCGACTCCGACGCGACCCGATGATGTCACCGAACCCGGATGTGTGGGGGGAGAGTTAACAGCAGATGCCGCGATGGATCCCGAGGTTATCGGAGGAGCTGAGCGGATTTCAGCGCGAGGAGAGAAGAAAACATCGAGGGGCAATAATGTGGAGAAAGAAATGGAACCATGAAGAAATCTTATTCCATTGGTGAGACCTTCTGATATAACTTTAGGTACAATTTGGGAAACTTTAGTAGTTTTGAATGAGAATATTTTTCTTCAGTTAAATCCTGTAGTATCTAAATTGGAAGTTTTGGACATGCAAGTTAAAGTTTTACAAGAAGAAAAGGTGATAAACAACAACGTGTAATGGACTCGGTGCAACACAATATTGGGAATTTAAAAGATTTGTATTTAAATCTGATTAAAGAAAATCAAGTGTTAGATAAAAGACTTCAGAATATGGAAAATCAAGCACGGGGGAAAACTCTAAGATTGATTAACTTTCCAAGAGTTCCTTTGGTC